>NW_025333854.1:1492500-1497500 GCF_019186645.2 Phyllostomus hastatus
ACCGAGGAGGATCCAGTCCTTCGTGGAGAGCTGGGACGGCAGCTCTCCGAGCCCCCAGCTAGTTGGGAGCCCCTTCCTGTGCGCTGGAAACAGTCAGCTGTGCCTGAGTGCAGGGGGGCATGCAAAGACTGCCCTCCCCCCCGTTTAAACTGCTGAGGAGCTGAGGCCCGGGCCTGGCCGGTTGCCCGCCGTCATCGAGCTGTGGGCGATGTAGCCTGCGAGAGTCTGTCTCCCGGCAGCCGAGCAGGAAGTAGAATTTAGGCTGGGTCCAGGGTCTTGGTGGTGGGCAGCTGTGTGCAGCTGAACCTCCCAGCAGGACTCAGCGAAGGCGGCATCCGCTCTCTGGTCTTAGCCTGTGGTTTCACATTAAAAATATATATATATGTTAGTGACTTTATGGGGGTGACTTTGGTTAGTAAGATTATGTAGGTTTCAGGTGTACAGTTCTACACTCCACTGTCTATCGGAGTGTATATGGTGTTGTGTGTCTGTCACCCCGAGTGGAGCCTCCTCCCGCCACTCTTTATGCCCCTCCCCCTCATCGCCTCCCCCACCCCCTCCCTCCGTGGTCGCCCCGCTGCTGTCTGGGTCTGGGAGTCTGCTGGCCTGTGTTCGCCACCCCCCACCTTTCTCACCCAGCCCCGCCCCCCTCCCCGCTGACCGCGGTCAGCCTCCTGTTCTGTGGACCCGCGAATGCTTCTGGTGTCTGCTCTCGTTCCTCAGGTCCCACATCTGTGACTTAAAGTTTCAAGTCTCCAAGTCCGGCCGGTTCTGGAGAATCGGGTTGTAATCACCGTCGGGACTCATGAGGTTTGCTCTCGGGGACCCCCCCCTCTGACCCGGCCTCCTTTCCCCCCCGCAGACTGCCCCTACGGCACCTTCGGCCTGGAGTGCAAGGAGACCTGCTCCTGTCCGCTGGGCGTGTGTGACAGGGTGACCGGCAAGTGCCTGAAGTTTCCCTTCTTCCAGAACGCGGCCACCAAGCCTTCCGACAGTTTGGTGTCTCACACAGGTGCGAGTGGGTCCCGGCGGAAACGCTGGGCCGACGTCGGTCTGAATGACCGGGTTCCCTCTGCGGTCCGGAGGGGCCGTGGGCGGTGCTGGGTGGGGGGCTGCGGCCGTTTTCAAAAAGATCTTATTAACAGCTGTGAAGGGTCTATACTTTCTCGTAAACTTTACCCCGTTTTTAGGGAAGATAAATAAGATCAGTTACCAAAAAAATCTGTAATAAAAAAAACAACTAAGACTACAAAGTTCTTTAAGGTTTTCAGTGAGGTGCTTTGTACACGCACTGCACGGAGCTGCTTCTCGCCTCCCAGCCCCATGCAGAACAGCGCTCCGAGGAACTGATCGAGTGGGTGAGGCTTAAGAGCCACGGTAGAAAATAGGACACTTTTTAAAAAAAAATCCAAATGAGAGCATTTAAATGGAATAATCTCCAGCACACTTTTTCAAAAAAGATTTTATTTATTTATTTTTAGAGAGGGAAGGGAGGGAGAGAGAGAGAGAGAGAGAAACATCAATGTGCGGTTGCTGGGGGCCGTGGCCTGCAACCCAGGCATGTGTCCTGACTGGGAATCGAACCTGCGATGCTTTGGTTCGCAGCTTGAGCTCAATCCACTGAGCTACACCAGCCAGGCCCAGCACACTTTTTTAACATGGATCTTGGGGCAGAAAGGGGATAGTATCTGATTGACATTTGGGGATTACCTCTAATCCTGTGGATGAAATGGGAGGGACGCTGCCCACCACTTGTTAGTCCACCTGAGTTTCTCGCCCGGGTCGCTAGGGTGCGAGAAGACGCAGCCCAGAAGGAGGCGCTGTGCAGGCCTGTGGTCCTCTCGGTGGACAAACGGCGAGCTCAGGAAAGCTTCATTAAACTGCAAGTAGCTCATTTAAACCACATGTAGTCATAGCAACTTCTAGGATCGATAAATGACACGTTTTCCCTCCTTGTATATAAATACTTGACAATCCCAATCCATTCTATTTAGTGTTTTTTTTTCCCTGGTCCTTTGCAGTTCAAATTAATTAAAATTTGATTTATTTGGCAAATGTGTTTTTTCCCCAGCTCTGCCTCCTTCTTGCACAGAGGCTCAGCTAAGTACATGAAGATCAAGGGGAAATGCTGAGCTTTTAGTGAATGATTACTTTTCAGTGTGGCTACACCCTTAAACATTAATTTTAAATGAAAACCCTTTTTAACCTGTTAGGTGAGTAACTTTGTGAATATTTGGTCTGGAAATTGAGATCATTTATTAACATTTTAAAGACTTACGAATTGTCCCTGTAGTCCTCGAACACCAAAAAGGAAGAAGATTGCATTTTGAGACCTGTTTTTTTTTTTATTGAAGTGATAGTCACATAAAATTAACCAGTTTAAAGTGAATAGTTCAGTGGCATTTAGTATATTCACAATGCTGAGTGGCTACCACCGCTAAATAGTTCCAGAACATTCTCCTCAGTCCCAAGTCAAAACCACCCCCCCCGCCCCCCCATTCCTCGAGTCCCTGCAGAGCCTGCGACCACCGATCCTCGCCCCTGAGACCTGGGAGTTTGAAAGACTTGTTCGCAGTTGCCATGGGCTTCAGGCCCGCCGTGCGAGGGCCGCTCACTGCCGCAGACACCCGCGACTTCTTTTACCTTATTTTGCTTTTTCACAACCTAAAGCTCAAACGCACGGAAGGAGCAACGTTCATATCCCACCCATTTAATAAGGTTGCGCTTGAACTTCCTCCACCAAGAAAAATGAGTCCCTCGTGAGTGAGTGTCCGACGGTGTCCAGGATGCGGGGAGGGGGAGGCGGCCAGGGCCCTCGGAGTGTCCCTCCGCCCGGGCGCTCCTGGGTGTCCTGGTGCATCCCCACTCTGCGCTCGAGGCCGGGCCCACGCCCGCGCGGGCGGATGCTGCGAATGCTGGGACTGCTCTGTAGGTAGACGCCTTGGGGACAGAGGGGTGAAAAGTAGACGATGTCTCTCCCCAAATTAGACATCAAGACTCTTATTGGACATGTATGAAAAAAAGCGGTTCCTGACCCAAGGCGCTTCTTTGCATTAGCTAGAGGGAGCGACGGACGATGGCCAGCCGCGCCGCCTCAGTGCGCCAGCCGGGCTCTCCAGGAGGGCGGGTCCCCCGAAGGCCTCGGGCTGCGCGTTCCTGGGGGCGGGCTCTCGGGGCTCAGGCACTGCAGTTCACGGTGGGGAGCGGGGTGCCAGGTGCCGACCTCCTGGGCTGCACAGATCCGCGGCCTTTAGCACCCGCCCCGAGGTTCATCTGCACGGGCGCCCAGGGGTCCCTTCCAGACGGGGGCTGCCTCCTCCAGCTTCCTAGCTGTTGCCACAGCCCTCTTGGCACCTGAGCCTCCTGGTGTCCTCTCCCCTTTGTGCGGGCGTGCGCTCGCGCTCTCTCTCCCTGGAGCTTTCCAACTTTCCAAGGATGGGAGTTCACAGCAGCTTTTTGGGGGGTGGGGGGTGGGGGGTGGTGACATCCGGAAGGGTTCACGCATTCACAGGCCGCACTCACCTTAGGTCTTCCACTTCAGGAGGGCGCTGCCGGAGCATGCACCCCCGCCCCACACCCACCTCGCCCCCGCTCCTCTGAGGCGCAGAACAATTTCCGTTTATAAAATTCTATTACGAACTTTTTCTTGTGGAGAGCAAGAACTGTCCGTATAAAAGCTCGCCCTGCGGTCTGCCTCCTCCTTCCGGAGCCACCCCGGGACGCCAGTCTCTCCTCGCGCCGGGGAGCACAAAAGTCTCACTCACAGACCTGTTCTTGCGCGTTTGCTCAACCCGCGTGCCCTTGGGGAGGTGCCTGCTCTATTCCCTGCTCCCCGCACCCGCGCAGCCGCGCGCAAAGCACAGCCCCTGCCCTGCGCGAGCTGATATTCTCGCGGTGGCGCGAGATAATACAGGAAAAAAGAAGAAGAAGAAGAAGAAGAGAAAGGTGCATGTGTACGATAGTGTCGGGTGGCGGCAGGTGGGGCAGGTGGGGGAGGGGCAACAGTTCAGGGGGTGCTCTCTTACATGGGCGGAGCCGAGGCTGGGGCACAAGTGAATCCGGTCAGCGTAGACTCCGAATCCGTCCAAGGTGTCACAGCAAACCCATTGCAAAGTGCAGACAGACAAACGGCACTTGACTTTGGAGTGATCCATGCCTTCCGTTTCAGAGCACGACATGGCATCGGGGGACGGCAATACGGTGACACAAGGCAAGGGGAAGGAGAGCACCGCCCTGACGACCGAGATGAGACGGCTAAATCCACGCTGACCCACGCCGCCCGAGGAGACTGCTGGAACGACCGGCCGACGCACGGCCAACGTTGTAGGCATTGTTTAGGTTAGAGCGAATGCGATGTTTGGAGACCAAGCACGGTTCAGGGTGGGTCCAGGGAAACAAGTAGGCTACTAACAATCCATAAAATGCTGAGCATAGGGCTGAACACTTAGATATCTGCTGAACATTTCGATGCATATAGATTTGTTAGATAACTGTTTATAGCAACACTGAAGAATCAAAATGCGATTTAGGGAATGCAGGCCGGTCAACCAAAGAGAGCTTCTGTTGAAGACCACCACGGGTCCACTTCTGGGCCTGGGGTGCACATTTGTGTCAGGGTACCGGGTGGAGGGAGAGTTCTGGGCAAGAGGGAGTGGGGGTGGGGCAGGGAGTATGGTATTTAGGTCTTGTCATGGCATCAGGGGAATTTCATCGTTGTTTTGTTTTTTTCCTTTGGGAAAAATCAAAGCCACCCCCGAAGGAAGTGGGATGTTTGGAGCTGGCGGGAGTTTGAGGAGCAGCCCTGCACTGTGGCAGGTGTGCAGGGCCGCTCAGGGGCGCCCAGGCGACCTGGCGGGAGGGGGGTCCTGGGCAGAAACGGTTCTCAAGAAAGCCACCTGGGACCGAGAGGGCTGGGAAGGATCTTGCCTACTTGGGGGAGGTGTGACGGTAAATATTTATATATTTTTGTAAGCAATTGTTAGCCCACAGCATCCTCCATG
>NW_025333855.1:0-68971 GCF_019186645.2 Phyllostomus hastatus
ATCAACCTGCCTCCAGGTAGCTCCCTGATCACCTTTGAGCTCAGTCTTGATCTTTGTTGCTGGCAAACTGGGCACCTTGTACTGGGCATAGCCCAGTTGCCTTGGTGAGTGGAAGTGCACGTGCTGAGCTCACACATAACCTCCCTGAGGCCACCATCACCACTTTTTTTTCATGCAAGCACTGAGTGATGAAAGAGTTGGTTGGGGAATGAGGCTGACTAGTACCCAAAGAAAAGAATATGTCATAGCAACCATTTAATTATTATAATCCTCCTCTGCTTAGGTCCCCTTTGGTGAGCATTCCCATTGGACAAAAATATCTTTACATCTTTTGCTCATTTAGAGAGGATTATTCACAAACCTATTCTCCAAATTTACTTATCATTAGTTTTACAATCATGACCCTTTCAAGTCTGTTGCCCAGCCATCAGCCACAGCTCATGAATCAGAACACAATCAAGTCTCAGCTTTCTTCTCTCAAACAAAGCAGACAACTACCTTGTTCACAGCTAGGAGTCTGCCCACTGGGAAGATTTCTCCTCACCACTGTCCTTCAGAGACATCCCAGAAAGTGGTGCAACTGTCTATATTCAGGAGGTGCTTAAATATTGTGCTGAATGATTTTAAACTGGGCCAGAGTCTTCTCTTTCTCTATCAGTTGATTGTGGGGAACTTTCTGAGAGGCTGTCTGTGCAGGCTGGGAGAGAGAAGGTAGGAGTTGGGCCATAGGTGTTTTGGCCACACCCTATGTGACTGACTTGATCATTCAGGGTCCACTGGTCCTGCACACAGTGCTCCCACTGGGTGATGGAGCATCATTGTGCGTGCCCAACTTCACGGCTCAGTTGGTGGGACAGACAGCATCATGCATGATGCACAGGCCAGCTTGCATGGTAACTTGATGCCCCATGGTCAAACATTCAGTCCTAGTAGCATACCAGGGCATGATTTTCAAAAGAAGAGTAGGATTTTGTTCCAAAATTCTAAGGGCCCATGCTGTGATGCACCTATAGGGGCCTGCCAAAGGCTTTAAACTACACCCCTGTCTGTCATTGACACGTAAACACCGTTGGATATGACCCAAGTGAGAGAACAGCTTGCAAAGAAGCCTGTGGCACAGATTTCTCTTTTTCTCATCCTGTCTCAAAACTAGCAGTGCTTTGCTTTACTCAGTAAATATGCTTGAGTAACACATCAAAATGAGGAATATATTGCCTCTAAAATAAAAGATGCCTAGAAAGTAATGGGGTTCTTTTCTTTTCTTTTCTTCTCTTTTCTTTTTGTTGTTGTTAGAGGAGCCAGATGCAAAAATTCCTCAATTTAGAAGAGTTATCTTGACATGCCCTACACCACTAAACCCATAGAAAATTCACTGAGGCAGAAGGCCCTTGACTTTCTGTCTGATTTTTTTCCCAGCCTCTAATACATAAATAATTTACCAGTAAGTCTGAAGTGGTCGCTACATATTGCTCACTAGCTCCATAACATAATGCCATCAGTGTAACAGATCACTGTGTCATAATGGCAATCATGGTCCATGCAGACTAAATTATGACATAGGGCTGGAGAGATGACATACCCCTGCAATGGGACAATGAAGGTGTATCACATGTCTTGTCAGCTGAAAGCAAATATCTTTTGGTTGGACTTATTGTCAGAGATGAAGACAAAGACTTTTGGCCAGATCAGTACCTGCACACGTGTACCAGGGGAGGCATTACTGTCCTCACACAATGCAAAAACATCTCCACTATTGCCGTTGAAGTCACCACCTGGTTCAGCTCATGATATCCCAATGCTGTTTTTTTCCAGAGTCCATCTGTTTCTTGCAAAAGCCAAGTAAGAGAATTGAATAAAGGTGCCTCTGGAATCACCACACTTGCATCTTTCAAGTCTTTGATGGTGGCACTAATTCCTGTCACCGTCTCACCAGAGACATGGTATTGCCTTTGGTTTGCTATCCTCTGGTATAAATATGTGGGACTGAAATAAGGCAACATGAGAAAAAGTCACCTTCCACTGACTGTTCAGATGACATCTTTTGATGGTAACATTCAAACCAACACCTTAATGACAAAACTAGGAGGCAACTGGAGGATGGGCTGGGGGAAGACAGAGGGAATAGTGAGTGCAAAGGGCCTGAGGCAGTAAAGAGTTAGGTATGTTCTAAAAAAAAAAAACAGACCAAAAAGGAGGGGGTGATGGGGCTGGTGTCAGAGTCTGGGCAGGGAGGTCTGAGAGAGAATGTCGCAAGGCTCTGATCACAGAGGTGGGTCTGGCTTTGCAGGTCTTAGTAAGGAAATTTAGTTTTGGTCCAGGTGTGTCAAGCCAGTGGTTTAGGTGTTAGGGATTTCCCTCAGACTTTGTAGACAGAGGGTACAGATAGGACAGTACTAGGACCAGGTGGTCTAGGCTCAATTACTTTGTGAACCTTGGACAAGAATGTGTACAAGAGCTCATCTTTCCCACCACAGGGAAGCTGGGGGCTGGGTTAGAGTTCTGATTCCTGGGCTCCAGATGCTGCTTCCCCTCCTCTTCCCAACCCAGGCAGTCCTGCATACGGGAGACCCACATCCACCGGCACCCCAGGCCTCATGCCTGCCTCAGCCACACCATAGGGGCAGGCATAAGACATGCACAGACATGTATTTCAAGGCATGAGCCAGAATTACGTAACAACATCGTTTCAATTCTCCACTGCTCCTCGCGGTGTTACTTCAGTGGCAACCTGTCCAAGCCTAGCCTTTGTAACCAGCCATGGTGCAGGATGGTCTTATAGCTCTAGTTAAATATAGACCATGGATGGACTTGTGTTCTCCTTTTCCAAAGACGTCAATATTCTGCCACCTTCCGAGTTAGCCTAGGGCAAACTCAGTTTCTTCCTCTGTCTGCATCAAAACCACATTCTGCTTTGGAGCGCACACACTCCTAGCTGGCTAGAAGCTGCGTCCTTAAGGTCTGGACCCCTCACCAGCCCTGCTGCGCCATCTGGTGGTGAAAGTGAAAATGCGCTGCCCACCAACTAGAGATTTCAGAAATCTCTTTAGGTCATCTCAATTGGATTGGATTTAGATTATCTAAGGTTCTTAGTGTGCAGCTAATTAGAGTTTCCTAGAAAGGAGAACATAAATATATTTGGCTTTTCCTGGACTTTTAAGATTATGGTGTGTTCTGTCAGTCTTTTTTTTCAAGATTTTATTTATTTATTTATTAATAGAGAGATAGAAAGGGAGGGAGAAAAAGAGGGAGAGAAACATCAATGTGTGGTTGCCTCTCACCAGGCCCCCACTGGGGACCTGGCCTGCACCCAGGCATGTGCCCTGACTGGGAATCGAACTGGTGACCCTTTGGTTCACAGCCCACGCTCAATCCACTGAGCTACACCAGTCAGGGCCATATTCTGTCAGTCTTGATAGAGAGAAGAGTTTCCCACCTTATCTTCCCAAAGACATGGGGAGGGGCAAAGGAGTCAGTCCCAGCCC
The DNA here is from genome assembly GCF_019186645.2 of Phyllostomus hastatus. Lineage (NCBI taxonomy): Eukaryota > Metazoa > Chordata > Mammalia > Chiroptera > Phyllostomidae > Phyllostomus > Phyllostomus hastatus. Next base: position 3,483 of record NW_025333855.1, read on the forward strand.
AGGCCAGCAGCTCCTGGTGGAAGAACAAGTGAGGGCCAAAGGCCGGGGAGACGCGTGAAACCCTTGGCAGAGGGTGGAAGGACGGTGGGGCCCCTGAAGTCCCTTTACCTGTTTTGGCTTTAAAATCCTTTTCTCACCTTCTGTCTTTTCATCCCCATAGGAAAGGGGTGCATGTGTGTGCCTGTGTGTGTGTGTGTGTGTGTGTGAGAGAGAGAGAGAGAGAGAGAGAGAGAGAGAGAGATCATCTAGAATTGAGGACATCCTAAAAGCTGAGCTATGTGTTCAGTAAAACGTAATTTTCTTGGACAAAACAAGATCACTTAAGGACAGTTATTGCCCAGGAAACAGCATGGACATCGTAACTGATTCTAGGATGAGCACAGCCCCTTCTGATGAAAGCTCAAACTACGTCTCTGATGAACAGCTGTGGCCCCTGCCCCCGCAGCTGCCAGTCATGGAACCTGCTAACTCGGGCGGCAGCCCACCTCATGTGCTGAGGAAACACAGGGTCCTGAAGTGAGACGTGCCCTTTGTCTGTGAAAATCCGGGGCAAGAAGGGCCCTTTTCACTCCACTTGCCTCTCTATATAGCAATGACTTGTAAATCTTTAAACCCAGATGCTCCGCAGCAACATTGCTGTGGAGACCTGGCACTAGCTGGTGAGTGTCTTCTGAGCGAGTTGAACTGGAAATGGTCCTCCTTGGATACACTGAGTGCTTGGGACTCACTCTGGCCCACATGACTTTGACATTCTGCCCTCAACTTGCAAATCTTCGTTTACCCCTTTCTCCCCCTGTTTCTGAGAAACCTGCTACTTCCCTCTTAGCAGCCATAAGGGGTAGAAGGCAAACCTTGTGGTGACCTCTATCTTTGCCTAGGGCAAATGTCTTGGCCTCTCTGAGCCCGAGTTTCCTCATCTGAAAGGAGGAGTGACCGCAGTAACCATGAAAATTACAGTGAAGTTTAGATATGGAACGTAAGGGAAAAACAAGGTGAGCCAGAAGACGTCACACACACGAAAGTTATTGTAGCAGACAGGCAACATATCTGCCTCCAGTCCTCCATGTACTAAGGCAAAAATAAATAACTCATGACCTTTGTTAAAACAGTAAGGCAAACTGTCTTCGGGGATTACTGCAGTGGGGGGTTTGTAGCAGAGAGAGAGATCCTTTCAACCCCAACTTCAACCAGGACAGTGGGGCCACAGCCAAGGAGCAGGGCAGGGTTAGTGGATGGAAAATTGCTACGAGGAAACATGAAGGCCAGGGGTCTTTGTGCTAAACTGGCAGCTTTGGCTTCTTCTATAAGAAGTCGGCAAAATGTAGCCACAAGAGGAGGTGGAGAGCACATTCATGAGAAAACAAAGTTTCTTACCCTCACAGGTGCCAAAGAGTCAGGGACTGAGATGGGGGGGTCATAGGATACAGATTCAGAGAGGACCTATGGTGGGGCCCTTTAAAGTATCAGGGTGGTCATGAGGGTTGTCACTGGTGCATTTGAAGGCCACTTGGTCACAGTTGGAAGGAAGGAAGGGTAACTTCTAGGTGGCAGACCACTTTAATCACACCGATGAGCTGGGGAAGGTGCTCACATCTATTTTGGGGAATGTTGAAGCAGCAGAAAAATATGTTTTTAAAGGTTACAGTACACCAACTCCACAGGATCCTGGCTGAAGATAGGCCGTGGTGCACAGATATCGAGGGTGGGGGATTTTTACCAAACCGACCCAGCTGGAACCTTGCTAAAACTATACTACACTTGCTACTACACTATACTACTATACCAACGTCAGGGTCTGGTGGCTCAGAGGAGCCTGAATAAAGTCAAGACAGAGAGAGTCCTTCTCACCATCACTTCCCTTTTGCCTCCATGTCTGGGGCTGGCCCAGGCAGCAGGCACACTCACTGTCAACAGCTTCCACCACCACCCTGCATGCAATTCTAAGGAGTGAGCGGCACTTTCAGTCGAGGGCAGTGATGAGCAATGCATAGACATGACTTCTCTCAGCTACATAGCGGCAAGGCAGCCTCGGTTCAGAGAGTCTTCTGGAAGACACCAAAGTGGCAGCAGTGTCCCATGGTCACCGTGGCTCAAGTCTCCTCAGAGTGCAAGGGCCTGCGGGAGACTCATGCAGAAGAAATGGAGGTGCCCTCGCTCCCTCGCCAGGACAGACAAGGCGCCCAAAGCGCACCAGGGTGGGAAGGACCGAGGCAGAAAAGAGCCACAGCAGGTTACCTGCACAGTGCACCTGGGACCCAGTGATTGGACCGAGGCCAGAAGCAGCTTTCCTGCCTTTTCTCATCTTGGGTGAGGCAGACACCAGTCACATAAGAAATCTCTCTGTGTTAGGAAGATGTACGTCACAAAATACAGGAGGACTTTTAAATACTCAGTGAGGTACTCATAATGAGAGGTGACACTCACAGGACACTGTGACTGTAACTCGGGTGCCTTCTGTGGTGCGGGGGTGTGGGCAGGGTGGCCTGACTGAAGGGGAGCTGAAGGGCCGGTTTTGCAGGCCAGCTCAGAGTGAGGGGAGGAGGGTGTGCTCCAGGGGGTATCCGAGGCAGCAGGTGGCCCAGGGGAGATTCCTGCCCCCCAGTCCTCCCACCCTGGCTGCAGCACACTTTCAGCAACTGCCCCAGGGTATCACCTTTTCCACCTATGTGCTGATCTGGGTAATAATTCAAGAAAAGAGCTGGCAAAGTACTGCAGTCCTTTCCATCCTCCCCAGTGCTTTGTTTCTGCACCTACTGAGATGTGAGGTTAGAAGAATGAGGACAACCGCGTGTTTTATAGCTCACTGCCCAGGCCAACATTATATAACATACAGCTAATGATGCCTTCCTCACTCTCAAAGGTGGCAACGTAATTACCCAGATAATTTTAACAGATTAATAGAATTCCATAAGTTTAGTATAACAAAGGCATCGAAGGAAAATGCTGATAGTAAAAGATAGTGTGTTTCAGCACGTAAGTGCTGGGGCACAGGGCAGGAGGAGATGCACTGAAGTCAGCAGACACTTGGGCCCACCCACAGAATCACCGGGTGCAGCACCTGCAGACACCCATGGACACCAGAGTTGGGGCAGCAACTCAAACGTTGCAGAGATGCTGACACAATTATCAGAATCCGGGAACAGAGGCCATGAACGATCGTAATACACATATATTCTACCACCAGTTTATAAAATAGTTGCAACATTGGAAAACAATATACACTGAACTGTGCCTCACAAAGTCCTATATAAAATGACACAGACAGATTTTTCTTCCATATAAAAGCTCAGCAGGCACTCAGCAGTCAGGGAACCCAGAGAGTCTCTCCATGTAGACACTGGGTGTGCACAACAGGATACCTTGCACCCACCAGGAGCATCCCATGACAATGGGAACAAAAACATGTACCTGTTCATTTCCAAACTGCTCCTTACAGGGCACTGTTGCCCCTGTTGAGAAAGACAGGTCACAATTTACCAATAGAAAATGAGGGTAGGAACTTGCAGCCCTCAGGCGAGCTATGAGTTTGCTGTTTGAGCTTGCTCTGCCATTAGTGGGAAACACGACAGTGGCTCACCTGGAAGAGATCAGCAGTAAGAGTCTCACCGGTTTCAGGATTGGGAGCCATGGTCCTCCGTCAGCTCTGAGGTCACTCTGGGATGGAAAGGCAGGCACCTGCCTGTGAGCTGCTCTTGCATGGGTCACCTCTGAGTGAAGTCATTTACACAGCAACACTTTATGCAGCGCCCTACCTGAGCCTGGTGCTGGGGATATGGATTCTTCATTCAAGTTGTCTCCTGGTCCACAGGGGAGAGCATCACACAATTGCCCTGCACTGTGATGGGGTCACGATGGAGAACCAGAGAGGTCTGAGCCTGCTGGGGACGACTCTTCAGGCAGAGCCCACAACAAAGTAAGTTCTGTGGGGTGCATGGATGTTAACTGGCAAAAGCACAGGTGTCCTGGGAAGGGGAGAAGGAACCCCTGCCCCCAGACTGCCTGTCACAGCTCCCACAGGTCCTTGTGAATAAACCAGGAGCAGGGTTGGGGGCCGATGAGAAAGCAGCTGGCTGGCACCTGAGGTCAGTTTGGAGCCATGGTGGTGTGGTTGGCAGTACCTCACTGTGTTGACCTTAAGGCGGGTTCTCTGAGTGCACAGGACACCTGTCAATGTTGTCGCATTAAAGGCACTCATTTTACATGTGATGTCAGGGGGTTCACATGCTTGTATGTCCCCAAGATCATGGATCTTGGACAGGCCAGGACCTTTTTGTGCCAAGCACTGTGAGGTCTCCCACAAATATTTGCTGATGAATGAGTGAGTGAATGAATGAGTGAGTGAGTGAGTGAATGAATTATGCTATGTAGTGGAGACTCCTGCTTCTCCTGGTAGGATGAAGAGAGAAGAAAGTGGAAGGTTATCCTGTCCCCAGCCCCTCCACAGCTGTCAGCCTAGTACCTGGTGACACCATCTTCTGGTCACCTGGTGCATCACGGTGCCCTAAAGACACCAGGCCCCTCGCCACAGAGAGGATGGTGCCCCTGGCCTGTCTAACAGGCTGGCTCATTTTCAATTTTTTTAAATTGAATCTATTGGGGTGACTTTGTTAGGGTTCAAGTGTCCAATTCTATAACACGTCATCTGTATATTGTATTGTGTGTTCGCCACCCAAGGCCCAGTCTCCTTCCATTACCATTTAGATCCCTATAGCCTCTCCTACCCTCCCATGTCCCCCTTTCCCCCCTCGAATCACCACACTGTAGTCTGTGTCTACGAGTTTTTCCTTCACTGAATCCCTTCACTTTTTCACTCGGGCCCCGACCTCCTTTCCCCCTGACAGCTCTCTGTGTGTTCTCTGCATCTATGGATCTGTTTCTATTTTGTTTGTTAGTTTATTTTGTTCATGAGATTCCACATAAAAATAAAATCTCATGGTAATTGTCTCTCTCTGACTGGTTTAGACACTTAACAAAATACTGCCCAAGTCCATCCATGCTGTCACAAAAGGTAAAAATTTCCTTCACTTTTAAATTGGTCTCTTCACAGAAATTATCCCATGCAATGCATTGTGCATCACTGTTCATCAAGCCACCTAATGTGCACAGACAGAGAGCAGATTAGTAGCTGCCAGGGGCTGGGCAGAGTGGGGGAGAGGTGGCTAATGGGTGCAGGGTTTCCTTCCGGGTGATGAAAACACTGTGGAACTAGACAGCAGTGGTCATTGTCCAGCACCATGAGTTTACTGAAAGCCTCTGAATTGTACTTTAACTGGTTAAAATAGGGAAAGTACGTTATGTGCATTCTACGAGAGTTTTTTAAGCATGTAATAAGGACATAACGAAATGTGTCTGCAACTTTGGTAAAAATCACAGACCGAGAAGGATGCAGCCCAGGGTTTCTAACTGTGAGAACCAGCATTGCAGTTGGTCTGAGCGTCTCTTTTCCTGTGACCAACGGGCTCTCCTTCATCCATGTTGGGATAAACGCCTTCATGCAACAACCACAACCCACACAGAGCCTCCAGCCGAGAATCCAACTGAAGCTGTTGGGCCACTTGGGTCAGGAATGCACCAGGGTGGCCTCTCTCTCAAGTGTGGGCTGCTGAGGAGCTTCTTCAGAAGACATCACCCCGACTGTCCTCCCCCAACTCCACCAGGGTCCTGCCATGGCCCCAGACTCCCAAGCCTGCAGGCAGGTGCCTCCACCCCTGACTCTGTCTCCAGTTTTAGTGCTCCCCTGTCAGTGTTGGGGAGCAGTGGTGGCTTTGTTCTGCTTTCTGCACCCTGAGGCTGCAAATTGTCCCTCTGGTCATGAGGAAAGGGCCTCACTGAATCACAGCCACAGACTCGAAGGTCCACACCCACGTGTGCAAGCAGCAGAGTTAATCGTGAGGGTTCTACTTGGGACTCGGCCCTTGAGGACACACAGAGCTTGGACTAACACAGGTTCCAGCTTGCACAGGCCAAACACTGGCCCCCCAGGACAGTCCTCACCCCATGCTTTCTTCTTGGAAGGCTAGGGCACACCCTGGCATGTGGGAACTCAGAGCCACAGAACTGGATTCAGGGGAAGCACCATTTCTACATGTCCTGTTGGAGGACTTGAAAGGCTCCTCACTGGTTTTCAGGGTTGGTGCCTCTGCCCATAGGGCCCCTCGCTGGGAAGCTGGCTATGCTGTGTCCCCACCTTGCAGGGGCACAATTAACAGGGGATTCACCCCCAGACCTGGAGGGTTACCTGTCCTTCCCCAGGGAGAGACACCTGCAGTGAGCCTGAGGAGACTGTGCAATCTGGGGTGTTATTTCCCCTGCACCCCTTCAGGAGAGGGAATGTATTCTGTGAAGATCAAAAAGGAGACCCTCAAAGAGTTTCTGGAACTATGTCAATTTTGAAGCTTTGGGCCTTGGATTCATTTTCTGTACATGATATTACAAAGGTGTCATACTTGTTCCTTGGTTGAAGACAAAGGTTTGAAAGTTTCTGTTTCTGTGTAATTTCTCTCTTCACAAGAGAGGAAGTCTAGGAACCCTCGGGGGGCAGGGACAGCAATAGCATTGGCATTTGGGAAGGAAATCATAACCAAAATGGATTTATAATGAGTATAATTATAATGTGGCTGGTGTGTGTTGCTAACCCTGATTGAGCTCTACCTATGTGCAGGACACAGACAAAAAGTGGAGCAGGTGGCACCTCATTTTGCCCTCAGGGAAGCCTTTGGGGTTTCTGCCACCCTGGTACTGAAGCCTGGAGGGTCAGGGAGGCTGACCGGCCTCACACAGCTGGCTGGTAATGGCGTGTCTGGTCCTGAGCTGCCGCTTAGTAATGATGCTTAGAACTCCTGAGCAGGGACATTTTCGTGCACAAGTTTTCCAGCTTCCACGGTCATTTTGGCTCAATTTGGGGATATAAGATGAGTTGGGCCTTTTCTGAAGCAACAGCTTTTCAGATTTAATAATTAGGTTCAGCTTATGTGTATGGACCAGGCCAGCTATTTCCAGTTCAAGGTCAGCTGCTTGAGTAGTTCCTGGAGTCACTCCTAGAGGGAGTCATCCTTCTCCTGCTGTGGGTTGTTAGGTTCCAGGTTCTGAAAAGCTGTTGGTGGTGAGATAGACCTGTGCGTGCCTGTGTGTGTGTGTGTGTGTGTGTGTGTGTGTGTGTGTGTGTGTGTGTGTAAAAGAGAGGCAGAAAGAGAATGAGAAAGAGAATGATTGAGATAGAAAAAGAGATACAGGGGTATAGGCAGAGAGGCAGACAGACTGTAGAGAACCACCCAGGTCTGTGATCTGAAATTTTTTAAAATCCTATTGGACATGAAGATTTCGCCCCAGGAGCCCTTGCTCTAACCTGAAGGAGCCACACTTCATATGATATATGGCTTCCCCTGGAGGAGGAGAGTTTATCTGCTGCTCAACCCTCACCATTCAGGAATAATATTTCCAGTCACCTTCCTTATGGCCAGTTTTCCACATCTGCAAGGATCTGGAAGAGGATTCCTCATAAAATGAGACTTAGGATGGCCAGATTACCAGCAAACCTCACTGTGTGCAATCAAGCCCTTCAGCCAGTGCTTACAGAGATGGGTCACAAGGCTCAGTGACAGGAGATGCTCTCAAGGACCAGGTACTCTCTCCAGCAAAGGAGCCACCCCAGCTTCTCTCAGCACAGGGATGCCGTGGGGTCCCTGGGAGGCTGCTTCTCTCATTATCTCAGCTCCCGTGGTTCAGAGCCACCTTCCCTGGTCCAACTGCCTTTCAATGCGAAGGTAACTCACTGTGGGAACCAGCTTCTTCAAAAGGACTGTTAAGAGGTACAGCCTGCTCTTACTTATGTCCCATGGGACTTTGTTCTTTAGATCTCCCTGGTTTTCTGTCGCCTCAGAGGGTGGTGGCTTTGTTACCAGAAAGAAGTGAATGGGAAATATTTCAAAATGTACCCTGTTCTCCTAGGAGCTAACGTCACCATTCTCTCAGGAAGCACCTCTCTGCTGTCTCTGGTCACTCCCTGATAAAGAAATGTCCACTTGGGCATTTGCAAGACTGAAAAGAAGTAGCAAAAGTCAGAAAGACGGAGAGAAGACTGGGGTACACTGCCTGTGTACAAGGTACACAGCTGTTGTCCAGCTGGCAAAGTTGCTGCTTCTTGGGGACGCAAAAACCAAACTAGGTAGAAGCAAGAAAGGGAGGAAAGGCAGGTGTGTGGTGAATACTGTCCTCACTGACCTGTGTTCCAGGTGCTGCATGTGAATCATCTCTTCGGATTCTCGCAACAGTGCTGATTGTGTCATAAACGCACTTCAGAGAGAGTAACCCAAGGCCCAGGGACATGTGGTGTGTGTGCCTGAGGGCCAGGTGCAGGCCCCAGCCTGGTCATCTGCAGTGCTCTGAGTGCAAGGGAGGAAAGGAGAGGAGTTGAATTAGCTGCCAACACTGAAAACTTAAGAGATCTCACCACGGTTTGACTTTGGCTTCTTATAAGAAATTGGAAGTCTGGCCACACTGGAGTCACATTCTTGCCTGCTGCTGGTCAGGGGGGAGAAGGGCAGCTGCCCACACAGAAAGGTACAGCCCCTGCATTTCACCCCATCTCCACCCAGCCCCCTAACTCCAAGAGCCCAGTAGACCAGGAGACAGAGCTCAAGGCAGGCTCCCCACCTCCATGTATGAAATTTTGCCTGTGACAGCAATGACATTGCATTGAACAGTGTGACCCCTGGGCTCTTGACCCCTGGGCCAAGTCAATGTCAGGCAGCTTCCAGGGGGACCTAGCAAACATGGAAGAGATGTGTAATCCATGGAAGCCCACGTTGTTTAATGCCCAGATGGCTGGTCTCCTCCAAGGGATGGGCAAATTTTCTAACCAAACAGGCCCAGGAAGAGATAAGACTTGTCTGCAATTAAATCTATTCCTACCTGAGGCTGAGGAAGAGCCAGTAACTCTACCTGCAGGCACGGTGGCAGACCCTCTTCCTGCCCAGTTTGGGGCAAGCAAGCCTTGGGCTGAGGGAGCTGCTGGCTGGAGGCAGAAGGACAAGGGGCCCGGAGCCCTCAGCCCTAGACCAGGCAGCTCACCTGTCAGTCCCTGGCCCTCACAGAACAGTATTAAGGGAGTCTAGGGAGAAGCAGAGCATGGCACACATAGGAGGTGCCCTGAGGGCCTCCTGGGGGAGACCAGAGTGAGGGAGGGAAGGGGGCTCCAGGGGCCTCACATGTGGGAGAGGAATGCACCTTGCAAAATGCAGGGGGGCTTCTTTGTTAGGCCCCTGAGGAAAGGGTGCCCTGGGCGTGGCCTGCAGGGACCAAAGTTTGATTTGCAAACAGCAGCATGCTCAGTCCACTGTGGCATTGCTCGTGCTGAGGTCATGCCTTTGTCTATCTCCCAGGACAGCACCCTGCACACTCCTGACCTCTGCTGAAATGTCCCCATGACCTGTGACCACATGGCCACATTTAAATCACTGAGGCAGCAGGAAGGCTGTGCGCCTTTACAAACTTGGCCCTTTGTGTTGCCCTCTCCTGACAATGCCCTCTCCTAAAAGCTGAGTCACCTGCCAGGAGAGGGGACCAGAGGGTGTGGGTGAAGGAGGCACCCCACCTGCCTCCACTCAGGACACTTGGTGGTCTCCCCACCCTTCATGTCTGACTGTCACATGCACCCCCAGTCTCTGGACAGCTGGGTGTTAGAACTGCACAACTGTGGTTCTAAGGTAGGGAGAAAATACCCAGTGTTGGCGGAGGAGCGAGGGCTCTGGGGCAGCTGGCAGGAGGTTGTCACTTGCTCTGAGCAAAGGAGGAGCCTCTGGAGGAATTCTTTCCTGACCAGGACCTGCAACATTTGACCACTAGGGATCATCAGTGAGCAATAAATATTTTCCTTAGATCCTTGGTTTCCCTGTGAAATCTTCTTTTAATAATGCTGTATACAATCCCTGTCCCAACCATTTTCCTCCCAAGGAAAACTGTCAGGAGGTACAGGGATGCCAGTCATTTACCGAATCTGTCAGCTCTCCATCAGCAGGTAGGAGTCCACAGTCCACCTTGCCACACAGATGAGGCTGCTCCCGACGATGGTCATCCCAGACACAGGTTTCATGGCACAGGGAAATTGCCAAACCCATTCTTGGAAGCCCAGTAGCTTTTGTCAGACTTGCACTAATGTTATGTGAAGAAATACAATAAAATATCAGGGGAGGAAAATGGCGTCAGAGTAGGAAGGAGCAGATTTGGCTTCCCTCTGCACATGGGAGAGAATCCTGGCCCACCTACAGAGTAGAGGAGCAAGCAACCAACACACCTCAGCATATGTGAAAATAGGGGACCAAGGATTGTGGCAGAACAGAAAAACCAGTCGGTGAGAGGAGTGCTGCGATATGGTAGGGTCACATGGACCAGTGTGGGGTCGTGGGTCTGCAGCCCCAGGCCCAGTGCCTGCTGCTGGGTTTGCCACAGAGTCCTTGGGAGAGAACTGGGACAACTGCTCCCTCCCCAGCCAAACAGGGTCTGAGTGGCACCTAGAGGAATCCAGTTGCTAGCAAACACACAAGGGCTGTGAGCACCCTCAGAGCCTGTGGACACCAGCAGGGTTGGGTTGCACAATGGGCCCTGACCCCCACAGTCACCAGTCAGGCTGGAGAGTTGGGCTGCATGAGAAGCCAGGCTGCCCTATGGAGCAGCAGGCTTGAATAGGAGGAATTTCTCAAGAGGAAGGAGTGAAAAGACAGACGCTGTTTGGGGAATTCTCCTACAGCAATCACTGGCCTCCCTGCCACCCAGCCCGGCAGGGATTGAGAGTTTGCACAGAAGGTTGTGCTTGTGTGGAGGACCCTGCTCACCCCTATAGCGATGGGAAGGGTGAGGCGGTTGGCCGAGGGCGCACACGCCCCCGCGTGGGAGCGCATTGTAGCACCCCAGTCCACAGCAGTAACCCTGTAGGAAGACCTGATCCCCACAGCCAGGACACAGGGCACAGGAGCCACCATAGCTCCCCAGACAGTGAACACCCCTGACCCAGTACTGATTCCGAAGGAAGAAAAGCCATACCAGTCACCCCTCAGCCTGCCGCAGCCAGCAAGACCAGGAAAACTGGTTTGGCCACTTTGAAACCAAGAGACTTTTTAATTTTATTCTATCTTTTTAAACAATTCTTAATTTTTTAATTTTTATTATTTTTATTCTCTTTTAATTTCTTTTTCCTCTCTTTACTGCTTTTTGTTTTATTCCTTCCTCCTTTCTTTCCTCCAATTTTATCTCTTCTTTCTTCCTTCATCTGCCTTTTTTTATTTTTATTTTTTTAAATACCTACAAGTGAGACAAAAACCTGGATCTGTGAAAAGACCAGAGTTGAACCGAAAGAAGGGAAATCACAACAGCTGTGACAGTGAGACAAATTTCACTCTGCTATTAGAGAACCTGCAATTTATTGCATATTTGTATTATTATTATTTTTCTATTATTATTACATCTTTTTTAATAGTATTTTTGTATTCCTCTTTTTTCTGTATAGTACGCTTTGCTAGGCTGGTATATTGTATCACTTGACAGGTTTCCCCGATATCGCTTTTATAGTGTATTGCTAATGTACTGTCCTTCATCTCACCTGTGTCCCATTAGCACACTACTCGAGATACTATACTCCCTATTCTTGTTATCTAGATCTCATAGATTCTGTCATATGATTGTTGATCTAATATTATTGTAAATAATTGCTGTTCCATGCAATTGTAAATACTTCACAACACCTCTCCCAGATCTTAGCCCACATCAAAATTTTCTGAACTCTATTACTGTAGTGGTTAACTCTATTCTCTCACACACTACATCTGTTTACTACCCTTTACTCTCACCTTACCTCAGAATTTGACCTCCCACAACCTCACTGCTTTCTAGATCCAACTCACAATCCTTCCTTTCCCAACAAGAGTCTTATCTTCTTTCCATCATTTCTAAAAATCAGCTAGCTGGGTGGAAAATCACGGTTAATACTATACATAGTCAAAGGATCTCCTATCTCTTCTCTTCTGGCTGCTACTGTAAATATCATAGAATACTCTCTTGCTGTCTTAAACCATTTTGCCTTCCCCCTCCAACAGATCACAAAAAAAGTGTAGGTAGAAGTGGTGAACACCAGGATACCCAATGGAAGAGGAAACCCAACAACAAAGGAACCACTAACAGATAACAACAGAAGAAGGTGAAGGAGGAAGCAGTAACCACACAAACCTCAATCCAGGACCTATCTGGAAATGCAACTAAACAGTAGAGACAGTACCCAGTACAAACAACTGAACAAGAGCAAGTGAGAATCCTCAAAACTTTATACACATGGAAAAACCAGCTTCAACAAAACCTGCCCTCACCAGCACAACAAAATACAAGAGGTGGTGGACAGAGTGACCCTCATTTAACCAGCTGGTGGGAAGTAACCACCAAAGAAAGACCCAACAACAATCAAAACCCAAAGACAAACACAGAGTCAACTTTAATGACAGTCCAAGACCAGTGAGCTTGGAAGATCAAGGAAACTGAACCACTGAAACTCACTGCTATTCTACCACAGAAGTTCACACCACAAACCCAGGGAGCCAGAACAGATCGATTTAAGAAGTTGAGGCTAACAAGAAGAGTCTCACAAACAATGGGAAGACAAAGAAACAACCCCCAAATGAAAGGAAAGGAGGAAGCCTCAGAAAGAATGCTAAATAAAATAGAGGCGACTCAACTATCAGATATTGAGTTCAAAGCAATGGTTATCAGGAAGCTCAATGAGCTCACAATGAGCTACCAGAAACTACTGGGAAGCTACAATGAGCTCACTGCAAACTAATCAACATGAAAAAGGAAATAGAAACTATCAACAAGGGCCAAGAGGAAATGAAGAATACCATTTCTGAACTGAAGGACACAGTAGAAGGAATGAAAAGCAGGATTGATGAAGCAGAAGATTGGATCAACGAGCTAGAGGACAAAGTAGAAGAAATAACACAGAAGGAGCAACAAAAGGAAAAGAGGCTCAAAAAGAATGAAGAGAGATTAAGAGAAATGCAAGACAATATGAAACATAATAATATCTGTATAATAGGGATACCAGAAGGAGAAGAGGAAGAGCAAAGGATAGAACACCTATTTGAAAAAGTAATGATGGAAAAGTTCCCTAATCTGATGAGAGAAAAAGTCACACAAATCCAGGAAACACAGAGCGTTCCAGTAAAGAGGAACCCAAAGAGGGTCACTTCAAGACATATTATAATTAAAATGGCAAAATACCAAGACAAAGAGAGAATCTTAAAAGCAGCAAGGGAGAAACAGGAAGTAACATACAAGGGAGCCCCAATAAGGTTAGCAGCTGACTTCTCAATGGAAACACTCCAAGCCAGAAGAGAATGGCAAGAAATATTCCAAGTACTTAGGACCATAGGTCTCCAACCAAGGCTACTTTACCCAGCAAGGCTATCAATCAAGATAGAAGGCCAAATAAGAAGTTTCCCAGATAAAAGAAGTCTAAAAGAAGACAGACACCTCCACTAAACCAGCTCTGCAAGAGATGCTAAAGGGTCTGCTTTAAGGAAAAGAAGGAAAAGAGAGCAAGAGAGAGAGAGGAACACAGGTACGAAAATGGCAATGAATAAGTACCTATTAGTAATAACCTTAAATGTAAATGGATTAAATGCTCCCATTGAAAGACATAGAATGGCTGAATGGATAAGAAAGCATAACCCACACATATGCTGTCTATAAGAGATCCACCTCAGGAAAAAAGATATACACAGGCTAAAAGTGAAGGGCTGGAAACAAATTTCCCAAGCAAATGGACAGGAAAAAAAAAAAAACCAGGGTAGCAATAATCATATCAGACAAAATAGACTTCAAAAAAAGGTACATAAAAAGAGACCCAGAGAGTCACTTCATAATACTCAAGGGAAGAATCCACCAAGAAGACTTAAACATTGTAAATATATATGCACCCAAACATAGGAGCACCCAAATACATAAAGAAAATCATAGAGGACTTCAAGAAAGATATTGACAGCAACACAATTATAGTAGAGGATTTTAACACCCCACTGTCAAAAATGGACAGATCTTCCAAACAAAATATCAACAAAGATATTGTGGCATTGAATAATGCCCTAGAGGAAATGGACTTAACTGATATATATAAAACCCTTCATCTCAAAGAAGCAAAATACACATTCTTTTCAAATGCACGTGGAACATTTTCAAAGATAGACCACATGATAGGACACGAAGCAAGCCTCAACAAATTCTAGAAAATTGAAATTACACCAAGCATTTTCTCTGACCACAAAAGGACTGAAACTAGAAACCAACCCCAAGGGAAGAAACCCGAAAACGCTCAAAATCATGGAGATTGAATAGCATGCTATTAAATAATGAATGGGTCAAGAATGAAATAAAAGAAGAAATCAAGAAGTTTCTGAAAACAAATGAAAATGAACTCACAACAACCCAAAACTTATAGGACACAGCTAAGGCAGTCCTGAGAGGGAAGTTCATAGCAATACAGGCCTACCTAAAAAAGATAGAAACATTTCAAACAAACAACCTAACCCTACATCTACAAGAACTCGAGGAACAACTACAAAGACAGCCCAGAGCAAGCAGAAGGAAGGAAATAACTAAGATCAGAGCAAAATTAAATGACATAGAGACTACAAGCACAATTCTAAGGATCAATGAATCCAAAAGCTAGTTCTTTGAAAAGATAAACAAAATCAACAAGCCTTTAAGCAGTCTCATCAAAAAAAGAGAGAGAAAGGATCCAAATAAACACAATCAGAAATGAAAGAGGAGAGATTACAGCTGACACCACAGAAATACAAAGGATTGTAAGAAATTACTATGAAGAACTGTATGCCAAGAAATTTGAAAACCTAGGTGATATGGACAAGTGTCTAGAAAAATATAATCTTCTAAAACTCAATAAAAAAGAAGCAGAAAGCCTGAACAGACCAATAACAGCAGATGAAATTGAAGCAGTAATAAAAAAACTCCCAACACACAAAAGTCCGGGTCCGGATGGTTTCACCTGAGAATTCTACAAAGCATTTAAGGAAGAGCTAACCCCTATCCTCCACAGACTATTCAAAAAAATCCAGAATTGTGGAAGACTCCCAAACTCTTTTTATGAAGCCAGCATCATCCTAATCCCCAAACCAGATAAAGACACAACAAAGAAAGAAAACTTCAGGCCAATATCACTGATGAACATAGATGCTAAAATCCTCAACAAAATATTGGCAAACAGCACCCAACAATACATTAGAAAGATCATACACCATGACCAAGTGGGATTCATTCCAGGGATGCAAGGATGGTTCAATATTCGCAAATCAGTTAATGTAATACATCACATAAACAAAAGCAAGGACAAAAATCACATGATCATATCAATAGATATGGAAAAAGCATTTGATAAGGTACAGCACCCATTTATGATAAAAACACTCAGCAAAGTGGGAATAGAGGGAGCATTCCTCAACATAATAAAAGCCATATATGAGAGACCTACAGCCAACATCATACTCAATGGGCAAAAATTAAAATCTTTTCCACTAAGATCAGGAACAAGACAAGGTTGTCCACTTTCACCACTTTTATTCAATATAGTACTGGAAGTTTTAGCCACAGCAATCAGACAATAAAAAGAAATAAAAGGCATCCAAATTGGAAAGGAGGAAACAAAACTGTCATTGTTTGCAGATGGCATGATAGTGTGCATAGAAAATCCTATAGACTCTACCAAAAAACTGCTTGACCTAATAAACAAATTTGGCAAAACAGCAGGATACAAAGTCAATATCCAGAAATCAAAGGCATTTTTGTATGCCAACAATGAAACAACAGAAGCAGAAATCAAGAAAAAAAATCCCATTTGGTACAGCAAAAAGAAAAATAAAATACTTAGGAATAAATCTAACCAAGGAAGTAAAAGACCTGTATACAGAAAACTACGCAACACTGAACAGAGAAATTAAGGAAGACTCAAACAAATGGAAACATATACCATGTTTCTGGATTGGAAGAATTAACATTATTAAAATGTCCATATTACCCAAAGCAACTTACAGATTCAATGTAATGCCTATTAAAGTACCAATGGCATATTTCACATAGAACAAACATTTCAAAAATTTATATGGAACCATAAACAACCCCAAATAGCTGCTGCAATTTTGAGAAAGAAAAGCAAGGTAGGAGGGATCACAATGCCTCATATCAAACTGTGTTACAAGGCCACTGTAATCCAAACAGCCTGGTACTGGCATAAGAACAGACATATGGACCAATGGAACAGAACAGAGAGCCCAGAAATAAGCCCAAGTCTCTATGGTCAATTAATATTTGACAAAGGGGGCAGCAACATAAAATGGAGTAAAAACAGTCTCTTTAACAAATGGTGTTGGGGGAACTGGTCAGCTAGGTGCAAAAAAATGAAACTTGAGCACCAATTTACATCATACACAAAAATAAATTCAAGGTGGATAACAGACTTAAATATAAGCCATGCCACCATTAAAGTTCTAGAGGAGAAAATAGGCAGAAAAATCTCAGATATTTCATGCAGAAATTTTTTTACTGATATGTCCCCCAGAGAAAGGGACGTAAAGGAAAGAATAAACAAATGGGATCTCATCAAAATAAAAAGCTTCTGCACAGCTAAAAGAAACAGTATTAAAATAAAAAGAGAACCAACTGTATAGGAAAACATATTTGCCAGTGATTCCTCAGACAAGGGTTTAATCTCCAAAATATATAAAGAACTTACATGACTGCACTCTAAGAAGACAAGCAACCCAATTAAAAAATGGGCAAAGGATTTGAATGGACACTTCTCCAAGGAGGACATACAGAGGATCCAGAGACACATAAAAAGATGCTCAATATCACTAGCTATCAGAGAGATGCAAATTAAAACCACAATGAGATACAACTTCACACCAGTCAGAATGGCCATCATAAACAAAGCAACAAACAACAAGTGTTGGAGAGATTGTGGAGAAAAGGGGACCCTAGTGCACTGTTGGTGGGATTGCAGACTGGTACAACCACTATGGAAAACAGTATGGAATTTTCTCAGAAAACTAAAAATGGATTTGCCTTTTGACCCAGCAATTCCACTGTTAGGATTATAACCTAAGAACCCTGAAACACCAATCCAAAAGAACCTATGCACCCCAATGTTCATGGCAACACAATTTACAATAGCCAAGTATTGGAAGCAACCTAGGTGCCCATCAGTAAATGAATGGATCAAACAACTATGGTACATTTACACAATGGAATTCTATGCAGCAGAAAGAAAGAAGGAGCTCCTGCCCTTTGCAACAGCATGGATGCAACTGGAAAGCATTATGCTAAGCAAAATAAGCCAGGCAGTGAAAGACAAATACCATATGATCTCATCTTTAACAGGAACCTAAAGAACAAAACAAAGAAACAAGCAAAATATAACCAAAAACACTGAAATAGAGAACAGTCTGACAGTGTTCAGAGGGGAGAGGAGAGGGAATTTCAGGGGAAAAGGGGAAGGGTTTACAGGAAGAAGTATAAAGGGCACATGGATAAAAACTAGGGGTGGGTGGAAATGGGAGGGAGGAGGGGAGGTCTGGGTGGGTGGGTTGGGGTAGGAATAAAAGATAGAAAATTGAACTGCAACAACAATTAAAAATATTTTAAAAATAAATAAAAATAAAATAAATTAAAAATTTAAAAAAGAAAGAAATACAATAATATATCAACCACTTAGGCATTCATAATTGAGTCATTCTGTGTTCTACACATTTCTGTGTTTGCCAAGTGTTGTACCTGAATTTGTTTCTCCTCTTCCTCTCAAATCTTCATTGGCTTGTCCTTGTCCTCAGTTTGAAGTCTGGTCTTTAGATATGCTTTCTTTTTAGTGTGTTTGGATCACCAATTTTAAAAAAGTCAGGTGGGCAAGGTAAAGGGTTGGGGGGTTTTCGTACTTTGCAACATATGTCACTATTAACTGCTGCACAGATGTGCATTAAGCCCCTCCCTCAACGTACTTATGGAGTCCCAAACTAGTGTCACCCCAAGTCCTCGCCCAGAGGCAGACTGGCTCTGCTTTCACAAGGGTGGTAAGGATGACACTGGCATTGAAATTGTGGTGGCCTGACAAGAGTGAAACCTCCTTGTCTTGTGTCAACTCCCTCCTGAATGAGGGCTCCACTCTCTCCCACGTCAACAGAGAACTTCTGATTTCCTGCCAAGATGGCATAGGTAGATACACTGTGTCTCCTCAAACAACCAAAAGAAGGAAAACCACAAATTTAAAAACAAAGAACAACCAGAACTGCCAGAAAATAAAACTATATGGGGGTCTGACAACCAAAGAGTTAAAGAAGAAATATTCATCCTGACCAGTAGGAGGGGCAGAGACAGGTAGCCAGGGTGGAGAGGATACATGGCAAGGAGGTAGCTGGTGGACCAGAGTTCCCACATTTGCATGTAGACAACTGGGAAGGACAACTGGGGAGCGAGACAGACCGTGCAACCCAGAGTTCCAGCACAGGGAAATAAAGCCTCAGAACCTATGGTGGTAAAAACCTATGTGGGTTGCAACAGCAGGAGAAACTCCCAGTCTCTCAGGAGAGTTCATTGGAGAGACCCACAGGCCCTAGAATGTACACAAACCCACCCACTTGGGAATCAGCACCAGATGGGCCCAATTTGCTTTCAGGTAGTAGAGGAAGTGACTGAAAGCCAGCACAGAGCAGAGCAAGTGGCATTGTTTCCTCTCACACCCCTCCCCAAAATATATCTCTACAACACAGGGAAGAGGGTTGCCCTGCTCTGGTAATACCTAAGGCTATGCTCCTTACAATGCAACAGGCACACTGAGACAAAGAAATATGGCCCAAATGGAAGAACAGATCAAAACTCTAGGAAAAGAACTAAATGATGAAGAGATAGCCAGTCTATCAGATGCAGAGTTCAAAACACTGGTAATCAAAATGCCCACAGAAATGGTTGAGTATGGTGGCAAAATAGAGAAAAGAGCGAAGGCTATGTAAAGTGAAATAAAACAAAATATACAGGGAACCAACAGTAATAGGAAGGAAACCAGGACTCAAATCAATTATGATTTAGAGCAGAAGGAAGAAATAAACATTCAACCAGAAGAATGAAGAAACAAGAATTTTTAAAAATGAGGGGAGGCTTAGGAACCTCTGGGATAATTTAAATGTTCTCATATCTGAATCATAGGGGTACCAGAAGAAGAGGAAGAACAAGAAATTGAAAACTTATTTGAACAAATAAGGAAAGAGAACTTACCCAGTCTGGCAAAAGAAATAGACTTTCAGGAAGTCCAGGAAGCTCAGAGAATCCCAAAGTTGGACCCAAGGAAGCACACGCCAAGGCACATCATAATTACATTACCCAAGATGAAAGATAAGAAGAGAATCTTAAAAGCAGCAAGAGAAAAGAGTCAGTTATCTACAAAGGAGTTCCCGTAAGACTCTCAGTTGATTTCTCAAAAGAAACCTTATAGGCAAGAAGGGGCTGGAAAGAAGTATTTGAAGTTATGAAAGGCAAGGACCTACAGCCAAGATTACTCTATCCAGCAGAGCTATCATTTAGAATGAAAGGTCAGATAAAGTGCTTCTCAGATAAGGTTAAGAGAGTTCATTGTCACCAAGGCCTTATTGTAGGAAATGTTAAAGGGATTTATCCAAGAAAAAGATATGAACAGTAAAATGACAACAAACTCACAGCTATGAACAATTGAACCTAAGACAAACAAAAACTAAGCAAACAACTAGAACAGGAACAGAATCACAGAAATGGAGATCCCAGGGAGGGTTATCAGAGGGTAGAGGGAAGGGGGAGAATGGGGGAGAAGTTACAGGGAATAAGAAGCATAATTGGTAAGTACAAAATAAACAGGGGGAGGGTTCAGAATAGTATAGGAAATAGAGAAGCCAAAGAACTTATATGTATGACCCATGGACATGAACTAAGGGAGGGTGGAATATGGATGTGGAATGGGTGCAGGGCAGAGGGGAATAAAGGGGGGAAAATGTGACAACTGTAATAACATATCAATGAAATATATTTAAACAAATAAAATGAAAGGATCATACACTAAAAACCAAAAACAAAACAGAGCATGTCCATTTCCAAGGGTGCACACCAGGCAGCTGGAACCCAAAGGTAAGGGGCTTGCCTCCAGCAGCAGGTGTATGTGAGATCCCAGGGCGGGGTTCTGACTGCTGCAGCCTGAGTCACAGAGCTGTCCCTGTGCAAATGAGGTGGTTTGGGGAAACAGAGGTACATGATCAGCTAATTCCGGTGACCCTGGTTCAATTTGGGGGAAGCACCTGTTTCCCCCCAAATGGGAGTTCTGGTAACAGGAAGAAGAAGCAGAAGAAAGATGCTGGGCAAATGAAACAAAGTACTCTGAAGTCTTTATACTGATGTTTTATACCGGTGCAAGGAGGGCACCTCAGACCCCCAGCACTCATAAAAAGTTAAAGCCCAACCTAGGAATCATTACAACCCAATTTGAAGAGCTCAAGTACCATTGAGCTCACTGCTTCATCCTAGGAAATGTGGTGGGGGGCATTCCAGGGAACATTACGAGTCTCCAGTGCCATGAGCTCTGGTCAGTCTAAAACAGTCTGAAAAAAGCCAGACCATAGGTAACTGACTGGCCTCCTGCAGGAGGGAAGAAACCAGACCACTGCTCACCTCCTGTGATCACAGTGAGAATCAAAAAGTGCAAGTTCTTAGGAGCTAGAAGAATAGATTGTCGGACCATTTTTCTTAGAATGTCTTTGAAATGTACTTGGGCAACATGTTCCTCATCCCTCCAGGCTGGGGCTGCCCCTTGGGCTGCCCTGGGTGTCTGAGGTCCCACATGAACAAAAGCATCCCAGGGACCCAGAGTCACTATGGTGTGGGATGGAAGGCATTTCTGGGGGTTCTCATTGGTTCCAATATCTGGATCTCACACTTTCAAAATGAATCAGAAGTCAGGATGGAAATTCTGAGGGTCTTTTTTAACACAAAATTTTTGCAATTACATCTACAAAATTCCCTGAAATCATAAAACTAAATTCAGTCCAATCATTGTCAAGAGTCCACATGATATTACTAACCCCTGATGGTGTTACCACAGAAAAGCAGATAGAACCTGACTGTTCCTGCACAAATAGCAACTAGAAGCCAGGCAGGCTGTGGCAGCTGAAAAGTGGCGGGAGATCTAAGCTAGGAACTGGAAGGCCTTCATTAAAAGTAAAAAGATTTCCCATGACTTGGAAACAACTAAAGTGTCCTTCAATAGAGGATTAGATAAGAAACTTTGGTGTGTGTGTGTGTGTGTGTGTGTGTGTGTGTGTGTGTGTGTGGAGAGAGTCACTCCAGAAGGTATCCAGCAATGTAATATGAAAAATAGAGATATTTATTGAAGAAGATACAAGATACAAGAAACATTGTACATAGGACAGTAACGCCTCAGTCCCCTTCAAAGTAGGCACCTTAGTACCCCACAGAGTTCTCCCAATTGTCTTCAGCTGCCCTGTGGTATTTTCCTGAATCTCATCAATGGTCTGGCATCTATTCTCCTTCAAAGGTGATTTAGTTTTGAGAAAAGCCAGAAGTCACAGGGTGCCAAATCTGGGCTGTAAGGGGGCTGAGTTAGCTGGGTGGTTTGATGTTTCACCAAAAAACTCTGCACAAGACATAATGCATGAGTGGGTGCTTTGTGGTGATGAAGCTGCTAATCAGCAGTTGTCCATAACTGTGGTCTTCTGAATCATCTGAATAGTTTCCGTGGAGGAATATTCAAGCTTAATGCAAAATTTGGTGCAGATTCATTACTCTACCCACTCAGTCATTCTGAATGCAAGGCCACACAGTACACATGCTCACTCAATGGTGTCTACTGCCCCCACTGACTAGCACAGTGAAGTCATCATTGTTCACACATGCAAATTCCAGACCACACCTTGGCTGCCAGGTTACATTAATGTCGTGCAAACCATTCTCATTCTATTCACTATGGTTGGACTTTTTCCGGACACACACACACACACACACACACACACACACACACAATACACTATGGAATACAGCTCAGCCATAAGAACAGATGAAATACTGCCATTTGTGACTACATGGATGAACCTTGAGAATATTATACTAAGTGAAATAAGTCAGAAAAAAATGAAAGGCCATATGATTTCACTCACATGTGGGATATAAAACTGAAAGCCCCAGACACAGACAACAGTATTGTGGTCACCAGAGGGAAGGGGGAAGTAAAGGGTAAAGGGGATGCAATATGTGGTGACAGAAGACGATTTGGTTTTGAGGATGGGCACACAAAGCAATGCACAGTCTGTGTACTATAGAAATGTATACTTGAAACCAATATAATCTTATTAATCAATATCATCCCAATACATTTAACAAGAATAAGAGTAGGAAATTCATTTCAGTTTTGTATGATGAAAACAGTTGTGGAGATGGATGGTGGTGATGTTTGAGCAACAATGTCACGTCCTTTATGTCCCTCACTGTGCAGTTCTGATGATGTTTATATTATGTCTCTTTTACTACAATTTTTTAAAAGAAGAGAAAAGCAAGGTTGGAGCCTAAATATCCAGGTAACAGCAGGGTGTGCAGAGTAGTGCACACAACTACTGCCATGTCTGCATCAGCTCAGCAAAGCAGGGCCCTAGAAGGGGGTGGAAAGAATGATAGATTGATATTCAGAAGAATCTGACATTTTTTATTTCAAAAAAATCTGAAAGTCTTACAGGGAGGAATGTAAGAATTTCATTTGGCTTTTTTCTTTTAGTTTGCTGTTTCATTTTTGCTTGTTTCATTTGGAATTCACATGTGAAAAACACACCACAGACTTTTCAGAACTAGAGCATCCTGAGGACTTAATGAGACCAAACTGTTCGGGAGTAGGGACGTGCTCTGATACATGTTTCCCAGAAGTTTGTGGAGCACCTGTTACGGCCTCCAGCCCCCGGGCTCACACCTGAGGCTGGTCATGGGGCTCAACTCATTATCTTCAGAGTTGTAACTATCCTTTGGGTCACAACCTGAGGGTGAGGTCAGACTTTGTGACCACAGGCAAAAGTCATGAATTGATGAGAGGCCTGAGGCTCACAACCCTTAGGCCCAGAATGAAGCAACTTCCAGACACAGTCAGGACGGGGACAGGAGCGTCTGTCCAACCAAACACCCTGGCCTGAGGTTTGACAGGGGGGCATCCCTAGGGGGGATTGCAAGGAGTACTCATCCCCCTTGCATGTGCACCCCTGGGAATGCCAGGGACACAACAGGAAGTGACCCCAGGACACAGCTGCTAATCTTCCCAGAACCACCCAGGCTCAGACAGTTACTGGTGCACAACTATTAATCACAAAGACAATTCTTCCATCAAAAGAGCATGAAGAGGTGTGCAGGCCTGGGGAGAAGGGGGAGGAAGGGAGTGTCAAAACTATCTACAGCAGGGTCCCCTGGGAGCTGGCTGTGTGGCACTGTCCCTCTCAGGGCTGAGGCTCCGAGGGGCCAGCCTGGCCAGTGATGAAAGGTGAGACCCCAGCCTGCAGGGTTCCTGCCAGGGGAACAGACAAGGGACTAAGAGAAGGGTTTTTTTGAATGATGTGTCTTGTCCCACTGAAATCACAGACTTTACACTGAAAAGGGGCTCCCAGGTGGTTTAGTACAACTACACTCACTGGGGTCAGGATGTGAAGAGTTTAAGAGATTTAGACAAAAGGGCATGGTTCAATGATTAACAATCCAGAGCAAGTGTCAGGTCAGCTGACCACACACCCAGGGTTGTTCAGAAGCCTCTGCTAATTGTTTTTATTGTGATGCAGCATGTGTGTTAGGGAGCAAATTATTTTATTCTACCCTTCCAGGTTGGCTAATGTAATAATCACATTGACATAAGACAGATTACAGGAGAAAACAAATGCAATTATGTATGGGAACCCCACAAAAATGGGAGACCTAAGGGCAGTTGGACAGCTGAGGCTTATGTGACACCCTGAGCTGAGGAACAGGGCTGAAGCGTGGGGCACAGAGTGGGGCCAAGTGCTTACGGGATAACAAGACAGCAGGTGTTCGTCCTGCTGTGGATACAGGTCTCTCAGATAAAAGTTATCTCTGGAAATCGCTCCTTCTTGGCTGGTTTCCACACCTCAACCAAATACTTTCAAGTAGTTAAGAAAGAGGTAAAAAGTTTTTCTTGAATCTGCTGGGTCTTGATTGTCCTCTATTTAAAATAACCCATGTGTCATTGTGGTACACCTTGGGTCACATTAGACCCTCTTCATGGGTGTATGTGTGTCAGGAGTGTACAGATGCATGTGTGTATTGTGTAAGTGTGTATGCATATGTGGGCTTTTGTGCATATTTGCATAAGCATGTGTGTGTGCATGTTTGGAACTGTGTTTGTGCCTATTTATAAGTGTATGTATGTATATATGTATAAGTTTGCATGTTTGTGTGTATGTATAAATGTTCATATGTGTGTTTGTGATATGTGGATTGTGTATAAGTCCCCATGACATATGTATTGTGCATAAGTGTGTGATATTTGTAGTGTGTGTGTGTGATTTATGAAATGAGGGAGAGTCTCAGGCCACAAAGAAAATCTGTTCATCTGGCCAAGAGCCTTGATCCTCACCGACTCAGCCATGAGCACCCAGTGCCACAAGCAGGGTGACTAACAGCATCACGAGAACATTCTCTCTGCACACCACCATGCCATCCCCCCACCCCTGTCTGACACCATGAGTTCTGGAGAACCTTCAGATTGTGTCACGGCCAGTGCCCATGATAATCTTCCCATCTCCCAAGGAGGGAAAGCAGTTACCCTACAGGGAGGCCTGCATGGACTTCTCGGGTCATGTGACTCTGTGACCAGCACCCGCATGGAGAAGAGGAGCCAGGCATCTATTGCAGAGCATCTGCTTCTTCTTCCACAGGGGTTCAGCAGAGCACAGGCATGAATTTTCCCTATTATAAATAAAGCTGGGAGAAACATCTTTACCCACATTTTTTCTGCATTTTGAATTGGACATAAAACATCTTTTTTCTTGCTTTATGTGCAGGACAAAATCAAAAGAACATTTCTAGCTGAGCAAAACATACATTTTTGTCAGTCTCTGTCCGGTTTACTTTTTCCCAGAACAACATTATTTTATTAACTCATGATTCATCTTATTATACTTTTTTACTACATTTTTTGCTACATACAACAGCTTTTAGAATATCAATCTTTGAGCAACAACAAAAAATTCAGTTTAATGCCATCACAACAGACAAATTATCAGTTGTAATTATAGTTATTGATAGTTGAGAAAACATTTAATTTCAAAAACCAATATTGATAATGCCATAGAAAATTTTAGAATTGTTTTTAAATATGGGGAACCTGTATCTAGCTGCATTTATTCACATGGAAGATGTAGGATTTTCTGGCATGTAACGTTTTTATATCAGTGACTTATTATTACAAGCTCATTGAATTGTCATTGCTCATGGACCAGACTGTCATGGCCCATGTCTTTCTTCACGTGGTTTGAGGTCCTGAATTTCTGCTCACACTCTGGTTCTCTCATGGCTGTGAATCAGTAGGAAAAAAATGGAGTTATGAGGCTGACTGAGTGATTGATTCTCACTGTCAACGTGAAATTGGAATGCTACTCTAAATAGACATATGGAAGAATATGTTTCAAATACAAGAGATCCCCTGGGGTGTCCTCTGATTAAGGGTAATTAAAAATAACAACATCCCAAACCAGGCAGAACTGGTAATGGCCTAGACCAAAGATTTTCAACCAGTGTCCCACAGCAGAAACCCTGGTGGTATGCCTTGAGAATTTTTAAAGCATGCAACACCTGACAATTCAGTCAGGAACAAGGACCTCTTTTCTTGTAGGTCGTCAAAAAAATGACAACAACCAACACAGCAATAGCCATTGATGTGAATGAATCCAAATTATACCTATTTTTTGTCAGATCAGCAAAAAATATTTTTTTTGGTATGCCACAGAATTTTATTAATTAGTTAACGTGAGCTATGCAATGAAAAAGGTTGAAAATCACTGGCCTAGACCGTTGAGAAATAACAGTTTGGGTCACTTGACCAGGTAAAGAGCCTCAACAAGCTGATGAGCTTGCTAAGGACAAAGAGAATGCAGAATAGGTGGTGAAAGAATAGTTATAAAAACCAGCTGTGTGACCACATGACCAGTTACAGAAATGAGGATTGTAATTATCATGAGCACTTTCCTCCTATTTTCTCATGAATATGCTTGTGTGTATGAATATCTTTGGGGTTTTTCCTTCTTATTTTCCTTTATCAGATAACAGTATTTAAGCATTCTTGATTTTACATTGCAGTGTTTAAGTTATGGAATATCAAGGAAAAGAATAAATATTCCTCAAAACTTTATCTTGCTTCTGGGGAAAGGATTTGTACATTATTGGTGGCATTTTGACAGTTGGGTTATATTTGGAAGAAATATGACCTTTTCATCGTCTTTATTTGGAAGTATGGTTTGAAAAGAAGCATATAGGTACCAAATTCACAAAGAATGGACATGTGATGTTTAATTTTATGTCAACTTGACGGGGCCCCAGAGTACCCAGCCATCTGGTCAGACATGCTGAGTGTCTGTGGGCTGCTTTGGGACAGGATTACATCTGAATGGGTAGATGAGCAGAGCAGACTGTGTCCCCAATGTGGGCAGCCTTCCTCTAATAAGTTGAACCCTGAACAGAACAAAAAAGTTGACCCTCTTGCAAGCAATGGGAACTCCTGCAGACTGCCTTTTAGCTGAAACATTGGTTTTTTTCCTGCCTTTGGACAAAAATGAAACATCACCCCTTGGGCCTGAAGCCTGAGTCTCCAATTTGCCAAATATAGTTCTTGAGACTTCTCAGCCTCCATAATTCATGTATCAATTCTTTATAATGAACTTCTTTATATGCATACTGTTGGTTCTGTTTCTCTCGAGAGCCCTCACTAGTACAGACTTCCTGAAGTCTATGCACTCAAGGAATTTGTGACATTAGATTTGCAGACCTGCCTGGAGGCGTTTTAGTGCTCAGGGTATACCCATAAAGCACAGAATATACAGGACAAATCTGGTGTCAGATCTTCAATGACTCAATACTATTTGGTTCTTATCTAATTCAACTGCAGAGCACTCACACACTTTCCATTTGACCCCTTTGCCTCCTACTCCAGGCAACCTCCTGCCCCAGGACAGACATGGTGAGTCAGGGTCTCCTGACCTCACACACCTCGTGCTCAGCTGAGGCGGGAAGATGCCTATGATGTGGCAAACCTGAGAGACTGACAGGCTTTAGGGACAATTGTACCTGTGCTGCTGCCATTGCAGGTCTTCTTGTCTGCCCAGCAGATTGCCCCCAGGCCCCTCAGGTGACTGCTGTCTTTGTCTCGAGGGTTGGGAAGGGGCCAGGGTCTTGTGTAAGAGGCACAGGACGAGGAGGCCATCTTCCCGGCACTCCAATTGCTGCCTGAAGCTGTGGAGTTACTGCTTGAAAACCTGATTTCTGGACTGCAACACTGGGTTTTAAGACTAAATAACTAATGTTACATTTGTGTTCAGAAAATAAAATCACATGATTAGGATGTGATTGAAAAATAACAAAGTTAATATTTTCTTCAGAATGTTCAAGAACTATTCTTTATTGATCTGTATAACCAATAAAATAGAGATAAGGCAGAAATGAGGAAGAAAATTAGCTTCCTATTTGCATACACTTATTTGTACATGGCCACTCATAAAAAATGTGGAATACTACATCATTTTATTTTTATGAATTTATTACATACTATACGTTATTACAGGTAGCACTTAAACTGGTATTTTATGTTAAGTACAAAAGCAACAACTCATAATGAATTGACTTCTACTGTAGAAAACTCCTTATAACAATATGAATTTGTAAATTCTCAACAAATATATCCAAACCTAGTCTCAGCTGACATGGGTAAGGGAGGGAAAGATGCTCACACTCTGTGAGTGAGTATCAGTTGGCTCGGCATTTCAGGAGTACATTTTGAAAATGACTATAAAGGTTTTAATGGGCATTCTAATTTATGTAGTAAGTTTTTTCAAGGAACTAAAAAATATCCTTTAAATGTACCAGAATATTTGTATAACAATGTCCAAATATGTAACAGGAAAAAAAGATCTGAATACAAGACAAATATCCACCAGCAGGCAAAAGTAGGTAACAATTGTGAGTACACAAAGCACAGAATAGATTATAAGCATATATAAACAGTGTAAATAATCATAACCTGCATGGCTTTTCCATACAAACAACTGTAAACCTACATTTGCCCATTCCTTTATATGTCCAAAGAGTAGAATTCTATGTAAACATCACATACAATGCCATAGATATATATGTACTAACATAAAAAATGAATATGACATATTTTTAATGAAATTAAGTTGTATATAAATTTGATCTGATGCACATTTCAAAATGAAATCACACTAGTTAATTTATTATTTTCTTAGCTATTAAATTACATAGAAATAAGCTCAGAAACCTTGTCCAGAGTATTTATTTTTGATTCCCAATAATTCCTCAATATGTAGAATCACTTTAACTAAGTTTAACTTCTCTTCTGTGAGGTGCAGGAGTAGAGCCATCTGACTCCTCAAGAAAACCATCCTTCTCTTTGGGACTTATCTTAAAAAGAAAATACAGAGAAGTGTTATTTGCCCACCCAGCCCTACAGAGACTTGCATCTGTTTGGGGAAATCAGGACTCAGCTGTGAGCAAAACATCCACCCTGTCTGGATTGTTCTGACTGCTGTGACAGAGTGAAATAAATGAGAGGGCTTATCAACAACAGAAATTTATTTCCCACTCTTCTGTAGCCTTTGTCCATTAGACTGTCCAATGGTGGTCCAACCACCAGCAAATCTGGAGTCTGATGGGGCCCATTTCTTGGTTCATAAACACCTTTTCTCGATGTCCTCACATGGTAGAAGGTAAGGGAGCCCCCTGAGGTTTCTTTTATAAAGGTACTAATCCCATTCATGAGGGTACCACCCTCATGTCCTAATTAACTCGCCAAGATCCCACCTTTTCATACCATCACCTTAGGGATAGGATTTCAACACATTAAAATGCAAAAGGAAAGCAAACATCCAGTCTCTAGCAAGCATCCAGTGTTTCTCACCCCTCACCCACCCCAGTGCAGCATCAGTCACCATCTTCTTTGGTTTAGTGCGTATTTGGTGAGAACTTGCCCAGTGCCAATGCTAATGCTTTGTATGTAGTAGTGTGAGCTACCCCTCAGGACAAGTTTCTTCCTGTCCTGTTCCACAGAGTGAGAAAACTGGCACTGAGAGAGGTGAAGTGGCATGCCCAGGCTCCATACAGTGGGGAGTGGCTGTCTGCACCCAGAATCTGCACACTCATCTCCACTTGGCCTTTCTCACCTCTCTGGAGAAACACCATGGGTTGTGCATGGTTGGCCTTGTGAAGATCTCTGTGAGGCCCTATGTTCTGAACACTCTACATTAGCCAGAGTAGAAGGCTCCCACAAAGAAATTTTGTCACTTAAAATCAGTAGAGTTCCCAATGTCTCAGGAGAAACTTACAGTCTAGAAAACTGGAGCTTATTTCCTTTGAGGAAATCACTCCTTCAGAATACTGAATGGTACCGCCCCTCCCATCATCCAGGATCCAGGGAGTGCCCTGCAGTCCCCAAAATACTGACTGCCATGGAAGCTTGTTCCTTGGACATACCATTTTATTGTTCCTGTGGCTGATAGAATTTTCCAGAGATAATTGTATCATGTGTGGTCTTTTAAGAAATGACCTTGGTACTCTATCCATTGAATAATGGGGTTTGTTTTTTTCTTCTTGAACCTGATGATATCTTCTGACTGTCCCTGATACAGTATGGGGAAAGTCATGTGATGTGACCTCTGAGGCTAGAGCATGAAATGTCATTTCCACCTTGCTGTGTGCAGACACGCATCTTTAAATAGAGCTGCTAGATGACTTCCTACTCAGAAATGTTTATTTCCTCCACCTCCCTTGCATTGGCAGGTATACTTCCCTGCTTCATTGGTGTTGGGTTCAACTGTAAGACTTGCTTTGTCCAATGGAGTGTGCAGAAGTGACAGTGTGCCAGTTCAGAGCTTAGGCTATAAGAGGCCATGTGTGTTTCCACTCACCCTCTGTATCTCTGTCATTGTTACATGAAGACCATGATTTGGCCAAACCAAGGAGGATGAGAGATGCATTGAGGAGAGCTGGCTGGTCTCTACCTAGGTCAGAAAACCTGAAGCTAAAACAACAGACCTGTGAGAAACAGTGAATGATACTTGTTTTCAAGAAGAGTTTTTTAATGTTGTGTTACGCAGCCATAGATAACTAATATGTATATTTGGGATATTTGAGTCCTGCTGACATGACAAATCCCATAACAATGTACTGACCTCATAGCTAGGGTTTATCTTAACTCCATTTGTGGGCTTAATTTAGACTTGGGGAGAAAATAAGAACGATCTCACGTATCATCTCACCACAGCAAGTTACAACTGTGTATCTAATGAGAAAGCCTCAACTGTTATAACAGAATGTGAACTACATGTACTGAGATAATGCAGTGAAACTGTGATGTTGGTGACATTGAATGAGAAGCCAAAAATAAATAAGTGAAATGTGAATTAACATATGACAATCAAATCTGAAAACTGGATTTTATTGGAACAGCAGTCTACTATCTGCATGGCCTCTGTTCACTTTCTGTTAGAAAATTTTGTTAAGCCCAGACTGGTGTGGCTCAGTTGGTTGGGTGTTGTCCCACAAAGCAAAAGGCTGTGGGTTCAATTCCTGGTCAGGGCACGTGCCTGGGTTGCAAGTTAGGTCCCAGTAGGGGGCTTAGTGTGAGAAGAGGTTAATCAATATTTCCCTCTCTTTCTCTCTCCATTCCCCTCTCTAAAAATAATTTTTTAAAAAAAGTTTTTTTCAATGTTGGCATGAAGCCTTTAAAGGTTTCTTGTTGCCTTGAAGCCTTAAAAGGTTTCTTGTGCTTTACTAGCAAGCACAGAGGCTTGCTAGTAAAATGTGGGGGTCGGGGGTGTAGATTTTTAAACCACTCCTATTGCGTTCCCATGCACCCTCAGTGAGTCCTGTCACTAAATGTGAAGAACAGCCCAGCATAGCAGAGGTGCAGGGACCGCCTCCCTGCAGCAGGGAGGGACAGCTTCAGTCATACTGTTCTGGGAAGCTCATCAGAGCAGCCACGAAGGTCAAGACCAAGATTTTGTCAATAGAGAAATAAGACTCTCTCTGCTACATGTCTCTATCAGGTGGCACTTTGAACATCAAGTACTCATTGGCATAGAGCATAAATGAGAAATTTTGGCACATGTTCCTGTGGATGAACCATCAACCAAATTTATGCAATAACAATAGCCATTTATTTGCTGGGCACTGAATTCACTCCTGACATCCATGTACTCTAGGTATGCAGGAGGAGTGCTTGGAAAGTATTTTACCTTCACCAAGGACGATATGCAAATGGAAAACAAGCATGTTGAAAATTACCAACACCATTCATCATTAGGAAAATGCAAATTAAAAGCCAGAATGATATATCACTGCACACCTATTAGATTGGTTAAAATAAAAAATAGTATCAACACCAAATGCTGATAAGAAGGCAGAGAAACTGGATCACTCATCCCCTGCTGATGGGAATGTAAAATAGTACAGCTATTCTGGAATATGATTTAGCAGTTTATTTTCTTTTTGGCTTTACTGACATGTAGTTGACATATAAATGTAAATGTTGAAATAACTTAAGGTACACAACATAATTTTGTGTACGTATATACTACAAAATTATTAGCACAATCTCTTTAGTTAGTCCATCTCTTCACATTGTTACAGTATTTTTCTTGTGATGAAAGCTTTTAAGATTTACCCTTTTAGAAACTTTGAAAAGACACAGTTCATTATTATTCACCATGATCACCATGCTGCCCATTGCATCTTCAAAACTTATTCATCTCATAACAGAAGTCTGCACCTTTTACCCAACTTTATCCACTTTCCACCAAAGTGCTTTTTATAAAACTAAACACACAATCACTGTATCAGCCATCAAGCTCACTATTTCTTCCTTTTCTCTTGGTTCCTCCTCCGAGGAAGTGTTTCCCCTGCAGCTGACCAGACCTCCCTGCAGCGCGATCTGCAGAGGAGACAGGGCGATGGTCTGAAGTCCAGAGTGATCTCTGTAGGATGAGCCTGTGTCACAGTCAGGCCAGCTAGAGGCAGTGCAACAACTCCCCGACTGTTCGTGGTGTTGCAAGAGCTTTTCTCATTCTTCTGAGGGTACAGTCCTGAGAAATATATTTCTATAATTTTCAAAAGTGAGTGAAGAAGTCTGAACATTAATCCAATAACAAGAAAATGAAACATATTGTTGAGACAAAAAGCATCTTGATGTGACAATTCACTCAAGTAGTTGAATCACAAACCTACTAAACCAAAAGGAACACCAAATGTCGACTGAGAGAGGAAGGCCAGGATGAAGGGCAAGGAAAGCACTTACTCAGGGTCAGAACTGGAATTGCTGTTTGGGAACAAAGAAGCTGGCAGCAACCAGAACAGAGTCCCATCCAAGGATTAGGCAAAGGGTCTTTTGAAAGGGGAAATGAAGAATATTTGTGTTACATTAATTATTTACCAAGAAATATGATTAGAGAAAAATAAGGAATTTTATACTTTGCAAGACAGTTTCTCATGAACATCTCTTTCTAACACCAAGGAAGAAACATTTTTTGAATAGTTCTCGTAAAGCACAGCCATTTGTGCAGTCCTTGAGATGTTCTTTCTCTGTAAATAATTAAATCTTTTTGGAAAGTAAGCAAGGTCAGTGAGATCTGTTTGTCCAACAATTTGGAATCAGGAATATAAGGTGGATGTGGTCATCTCTTTTCACCCAAGAAAAACTTCTCGGTATAACCTTCGGATGTTTTGCTGAGTCACTGACTCCACTCTGGTGGTTCCAGTTTATTTTGTGTTGTACACTGTGTATCCCCCACAATTTCAGGGGGGCTGGCTTGTTATCTCGGTTTTGTCATCGTTGAAGCAGACCTGTAGCTGTGGGTCAAGTACAACTAAACTTTATCTTCAGATCATATGATCCACTGAAAAATCCACCTTTGAGAATGATGTTCCTGTCATGTGTCGCAGCAGGCCCTCACCCTGTGCTGACTTTTGCTTTCTCGCTGATGCACGCACGCTGCAGCAGCGAGCACTTGGGCCATGGGGCTCGGGTGGCTGCCTACGGCTTTGAAGAAAGGCAATTGGATACATACCAGTAAATATTGGATTGCCAAAAACAGGTACAAAAAGCACCCAAAATACTTGTATTTGATATGGTAAACAGAATCTTTGGAATCACTATTTGGATACAGGCTCTCAAACATTAGAGCATGCTTCTGAAATCCTAGAAGTCTTTATCCTACTTAGGGTGAAACAGACATAGGAATGTTTGATTTTAATATTAGGATACTTTCTCAGCTTGCTAGAGCATTAATATAGTTTTAGGACCATCACATTTGCAAAGCTGAAATTTTTATTCCTTCTGAATTACATTTGGCTTCCAAAAGTTTCCTTTTTCTGTGTCTAATTTTGCAGTTCGGTGAAAGACTTGGGGATAGCACTATGGGCAGTTTGGAACTCATCAAGAATATGAACAGCTGACTCTCCTGATTCTTTCTGAGTCTGTCTGGGCTTCAGGCATGCTGTTTAAGTATTGGGTGTTACTGTTAATAAAGATAATGTATTTGACTCTTTGTATAAGATGGAAAACCCTCTCTTCTTTCAGCTGAGGCAACTGAGGCACAGTTTGGGGTATGAATGACTACATAAAGATGGCCAGAGTCCGGGACAACCACTGTGGAATCACCACTGTGGCCAGCTCTCCTATGGTGTAAAATGCTGGTGGTAAAGAGAGACATGATTGAGACAGAATGTACAGAGGAGGAATTTTATCCTAAACTGACCTGACCTTGTTGTAAGGATAAAACACTAGAATCATTGAAGATCCATGCTGTGATGAATTCGGCGATATTTGACACTGGTAAAATATTACCACTTCTTCTTTTATTACTGCTGTCAACAGCTTTGAAGGACTGATTTGCCTAATCACTTTTGAATTTTCATATTTTAAAAGGATGTGTAAAGTTTTACCTAATAAAACAAGTTCAAAGGAGAGGTGGGGCTATTTTAAAAATATATTAATGTTTTGCAGAGTCAAAAGTGTAATTGGACTCTAAAGACATAACTAAATATGCCAGGGGCCCATTAGGAGGATGGTGGGGGGCTTCTGGCTCTTCTAGTGATAACTATGTAGATATTAGTCCGCTGCCCATTGGCTGTGTCTGACCCAACCTTCAATGGAGCAAAATTTGACAAACAATCCAAAGGCCAAAAGTAAATTATTTTAGTAAAGAAAAAATTACATTTTTGTAAAGTAAACAAACAAACAAACAGGATTTCCAAATTACAATAGGGATTTAGAGGTCATGGTCATTTGACCCACGATGATTGTAAACCATCGAGTTTCTGGATGAATGTCACGGAGCCAGTTTCTGGTTCATTTTCCCCAGTGGCTAGTGAAGATCACCTGTCGAGGAAGGACCAGTCACAATGCATTACCAGGAATGTTTGTCCACTAGGGACAAAGAATGAGAGGTGAAGAACAAGCTCCTGAATTTGAGGCTGAGGTTGAAAATAGTGCTGTAACCTCAGAGGTGGGGGACAAAGTGAGAGCATCAGAAGGAAGAGTCTGAGGCTTAATTTCCATCTAGCTACCTACTATCTGAATTTATTTTTTAAAAGAGAAAAACTTGTTAAATTCTGCAGGCTAAAGAAGAATGCAGTTCCATTGTTTCTCTGTGTATTTATAGTTCTCATGTTTCCACTCAAGGAAATGCACAGAGTAGGTGCAGTATTTAGTTAACAGACCTTCAATTTCTTATGAGGCCATGAAGTGGAGGACAGGTGGGGCCTCAGCCCCCAGGGCCTCCTGCAGCCTCTGCTCAAGTTCATCTGTCCTGAACTACGTGACATGCCAGACCATCAATGTGGCCTTCCTTCACAGGTGCTTAAATTTTGGACTTCCACCTAAAATGAAAAATATGCTGGGAGTGATCTTGTGGGTTCTGTGACTATACTATCAG
Organism: Phyllostomus hastatus; assembly: GCF_019186645.2. NCBI lineage: Eukaryota > Metazoa > Chordata > Mammalia > Chiroptera > Phyllostomidae > Phyllostomus > Phyllostomus hastatus. Next base: position 38,759 of record NW_025333855.1, read on the forward strand.
GTGTTGTCATAGGAAGTGTTGAGAGACTCCAGAGGTGAATCAGTTCTGCTGGTTTGGACCTATAGTGAAACACCTGGAATTGATGTAGCTCCCACTATGTCCTAGTCACCTCCTTATAGAAGTGACATTCCCACCCTCAAGAAAGAGCTGGTGCTGTTAGGGAGAGGGAGGTAGCTGGGAACACCAGGAGGAAAGAAGACCTGACATGAACCCGGGGGGGCCAATCTATCAGACAGGATAAAAGGTGTGTGTCTGAGCAGAGACTCGAGGGCAGACTCCCTGAGAAAGAGAAACTGAGTTTAAAGAAAGTAGGAATCGAGTGAGCAGAGGTGTGGAAGGTGAGGCTGGGCCCACATGTGGGCATTTAGGACACAGGGGAACCACTGGGAGTACAGCGAAAGACTGTGGGGCTTATCTTTTTCTGTAAAACAAACTATCCATAAACAAAGCAGCTTGAAAAACTCATCTTTCCCATTTTCCATCTGGGGTTAGCTAGTGGTTTGTTCTTGGAAGTCTTTCCTATATGTGGAATAATCTGTCTGCTTGACTGGGCTGGCATTCCAGTGGGCTCACTCACATGGTTGTCCTGGATGCAGGTCTGCTGACCAGAGCACCCACACTGCCCTCTCTGTGGCTTGGGCTCCCTCAGCAGGAGTACTGGCTCTGAGAGAAACAGTCCAAGACATAGTGCACCAGAACACCCAGCGAGGAGCCACGAGGTTCTGTGCGACCTGCCTGAAACCCCAAAACCTCTGCAGCTGAACTATGTTTGGAGAATGTCACCAGGGAGAACCCAGGTTCTGAGGAAGGCACCTAAGTGTCTACCTTGTGATGTCAACCAACTTTGACCAAGATCATTAGACCAAGAAAAACTTTATTTGGGGCTCATTTTTAAGAATTACAATCAGAGAGACACAGATTTGGGTAGAAATCCAATTGTATTTCAAGACGGAGAAAATGAACAGAGTTTATAAAGACAGAAAAAAGGGGACTTCCAAAATGATTATACAAGTTCCTTTGATAGAGCTGTGGCTGGGTGCTGGCAAGCAGACTTACACTATGCTACGCATGATTAATTGCTTATGTTTCTTGCCAGGTGAACACTTATTTTTTAATATCTAGTCCCAAGAATTTTCTCAGAATCTAGCCATTTGGTTTTGAAAAGTTTAGGTCTCCTGGCTCCATTTTAGATTGCTCTCTAAACAACACCAACTGTATTTGCTGCTTTTCTCTCATATTTCCCCTTTTCATCACATTTTCTTAGAAAGCAGATATGATTGACTATGAGGAAATATCAATGAAAATTTCAATCCCTCATTGAAAAAGCAACATGGATCCATTGTTGTCAGGAAAGTTTATTCCGTAGGCTACGTCCCATGAAGGAGAGAAAGCAGTCTCCTGTGTGTACTGGGGGAGAGCTTATGGTCACATCACAACAAGGATGCTGGCAGGAAGCAGAACTATGCACATACTCCTCAGATCAAAAGTTCCTTTGTAGAGGTGGTCTCATTGGATTTATTTGTTGTGACAACTCTTAGGCCTTGGGCTTCCATTATTCTGGTAGCAGCAGTTAGTCACTGTTCAGTGAATCTGACAAGACACCTAATTAAGGTAGCAAACAGTATAATCACAAAAACCAATATGATTAATGCCTGTAATATAGAACAAAGCCAAGTCTGTATTCTTGCAGTCAGCCAGCAAAATTGATCTGTCCAACCCAACTCTTAGGTTTGGACAGATCGATAGGGCTAGACAATTCATAATGTTCTGTCTGTTTAAAGATTTAAATATTTTCTTTCAGAACCTCAGGCTGTTGTGTTACTTCACCTGATTTGTTAACATAGAAACATCAGTCTCTCCCACAGAGCACAAATGCTGTCTCACTGTACTTTTATACCCTGTGGTCTATAGGACTATTTCAGCCAGACTGCCCTTCATTTCTTACTATTCTTTAAGAGCAGTTGCAGTAAAATTCCACGGTTGTGCTACAAGAAGAGAAAATGTTGTGATAGAATTTTTTATTCCATCTATGCCATACCAAGGAAAGAACACTCTTGTGAAGGCATATGCAAGGCCTCGCTGATTTATTATGGGATTTGTGGTGTAGAGAGGAGGCACGCGCCAAGTCCTCATTCCTATTGGTCCATTTGGTTGCAGTTTATAGATGAAAGAGCCTAGACTGGGGATAATGGCAATAGAAGGACAGTCTTTCTAGTTATAGCATCAGGTTCTAACATAACAACACCACATGTGCCTCACCATCAGGTTGGCAAGGGACATATATTCAGGGTCCACATAAAAAGAAACACCCAGTGACCTCAAGGGAAAGCACCTAATTAGGCTGAGATAACACTCAGGTTTGGGTATCTTTTTAAAAAATATATTTTATTTATTTATTTTTAGAGAGAGGGGAAGGGACGGAGAAAGAGAGGGAGAGAAACATCCACAGGCTGCCCCTCTCACATGCCCCAACCAGGGACCAGGCCCACAACCCAGGCATGCACCCTTACCAAGAATTGAACCAGCAACCCCTTGCCAACCAACTGAGTCACACTGGTCAGGGCTGGGTGTCATTTTTAAATGATCATCATAAATCCATGAGTCAATCCATGAGTCAGCAGCACAAGGTTAGTAAGCAATACGTGATTATGATCACTTCCACTGAGGCTGAAGGGCATCCTTTGGAGATGGTGTTTCCAATAGACAATTTTTGGGTTCGGGGTCATAATGTAGGGCTTTGTCTCCTGAAAGGCAATATAGAGAGATTTCTCTATGAGCTGTGAGTTGGGTTTAATAACCCTTATAAGTTCTTCATAGTAAATCAGGAGGTTTTCTTTTAGCAGTGTAGGTTCATACCTTTTTTTTTTTATCTAATCTCATGGGTATGCTGGTAATCATTTCTAAAAGAGACCATCTGTGTCTGCTGAAAGGCTAGATCTTAGGTTGAGTAATACCAAGCAGAGCCTTAAAAGAAGGCAGACTAAAAGACACTACAGGTCTTGCCAGCTGAGTTTTGATTATTGGTTTATTCTACAAGACCAGAGCGCTGGGGATAATAAGCACAATGGAAAGGTTGAAAAATCAGCAGACCTTACACACAGATTGCACAATGTGTCTGGTAAAAGAAGTTGCCTGGTCACTATGAAGCTCTGACAGGGTTCCTTAAGTGGGTAAGATCTCCTGTAGGAGTGTTTTATTTACTGCTGAGACTGTGGCTCTGAGGCATGGAAATGCTTCCACCCAAAGAGAAAACAAATTATTATTAACACATACCTGTATTCTTAAGAGGGGACAACTGAATAAAGTCCATTTGCCAGATCTCGAAGGGTCCTAAAGCAAGGGAAAACTCCCCCATGCCTCCATGAATGCCTGTGAATGAGCTTTCCAAGGTTGTGCTTTGGGCAGATTTGTCATTTTTGGTATACCAGGGAAGCTATCTTTGGAGATGTCTTCCAGTGGTATTGTTTTCCCATGAAACCATCTTGTTATGTTCCAGTGAGTTAAGCGATCTACATGATATTGGATACAGTGAAGGAGAAGTGGCACATCATCTGTACCTACACACCAGTATCTTTGAGGTCAAATTTGAGCCTTGTATCAAGAATTTTTTCTTTCTATTTTATAGAACAGCTAAATGTTGTGCTTCCATAATGTTATCTTTTAAATTTCCAATTACTTCAGCCAGTAGTACAGGTGTTAGGGGCTGAGATTGTTTTTGTTTTAATTTAAAAAATATGTATTGCTTTTAGAGAGAGAGAGGAAGGAGACACAACTAGTGAGAGAGAGAGAGAGACAGGGAGAGAGAAACATCAATCTGCCATTACACCCATCTATGCAGTCATTGACCCCTGTATGTGTCCTGACTGGAGATCAAATCCACAGGCTTGGTATATCAGGTGGTTGCTCTAACTAACTGAGCTACCCATCAGGGTGTGAGATCTGAGACTGTTTTGATGCTGCTAACTTAGCAACAATACCAGCCAAATTATTACCTTTAGTTTCCATCATGTTTGCCATTGAATATCCAGGGATTTTTATGATTGATAAAGAAATTAGGTAGTTGGATAGCCTCTGAGTATTCTAAGACATAAAACTGTTGTTTATCTTTTGTCCAAAAGAAGTCAAGATTTCTGTTTTCAGAGCATACTAAAGTCGTGGGCAGCCCCAAAGGTAAATCTGCTGTCAGTATAAATGTTTGCATTTTATTTTTGGCCAAATTGTGAGCTCAAATGTATGCATAGATCTCTGAGAAGTTGCCTAAGGCATTGGGTTGGCTCAGCTACCATTTGGACAGACAATTGCATAGCCTACTAGACAGTGGCCTATTTTAACTTTTAGGTAAGAACCGTCAGTAAACCACACTCACTGAGCATTTTTAAGAGATGCTTCTTATAAATTAATTTGAAGAGTTAGTAGTCAGTCTATTACTGTTGGGCAATGATGAAAAGTTTTGTTGGAGGGCAGAGGAAGGAGAGTAGCAGGGTTCAGAGCTGTTTCAGTGAGCCACAGCCACATTAGATGAGGACAATGAAATAACTCTGCTAGCACTGAGGTCGGAGTGTGGTGAGGGTTGGGTAAGGCTGGACTGAATGAGGCAAATAACAAGTCGGTGAAAAGCTCAGTATGATTTCTTCTACATGTTTTCATACTTTGGCAATGGCCACAACAGCTCTCATCCAGGGACAGACCTTTGACCACTAAAGCTAATTGTTGACTCTGGTATCCGATGGGCCTGTGTTGGCTCCAGTGTTTTTGAATCAAGAAACCTAAGGAATTTCCTTCTGTTATACAGACAAAAAAGGAAAAGGGCCAATTGATAACTACAATGTCCTTCTCATACAAACATAAGTAAGATTGACAGAGGTCACAGAACCCAGGGTCATATATTTGAATACTGAGCGGAAATTCCCTAGCAAACCCAAAGGAGTCATTTTTGGAATTAGGGAAACTTATCAGTAATGGCACAGAGCTCAGCTTTAGTCCACAGAGTGTGAAAAATAAGGGGTTGTTGTCCTGGGCCAGGTTCTTTGGACAGGTAGACTTTAAATGGGGGTAAGAGCAGGGGATGCCAATGGAGCCGTCAGTATAAAAACGGAGTTCAGTGAGTGAAGGGTAAAGAGGGAGGGGAGGACAGGCAGGCCGTATAGGAGCAGAGGTAGCAGATAATGAGATGTCAGAAGAACATTTAGAAGTTTCCTTAAGTTTAGTAAGCCTCTGAGATCACTCAGAGTTTGCTTTGGTTAATTTTCAATTTGTGTTTTAGAGGAAGGCAATTTTTGAGCCACTTATACTTTGGAGGCCTTAAAATGCCAATTAAAATATGGTTCCCATTCAGATTGCTTAGTTTTGTGGGCTGTTTTTTCAATTGACTGAGCAGGTAGACTAATTTGGATATTTCAAAAGAGCCCCATGTAGGCCAGTTTAAGTGTAAATAATTTCAGATAATTATGGTCCAATGAGAGAAAGGTGCACAGTGGGGACCTGTAATTTTCATGCATAAATATAGCAGGAGTTATACAAGGTTCAGCAGTCCTTCCCTTAGAAATCGAACTTTTCACTTTTCAAATAGTAATTACTTACCAGATGGGTATTTTAGGTCCCATAGACAATAAGATGGCAACAGAGGGCACTTGCATATGCCTGAACTTCAACCAGAGTGGGAAGTTCAGGCCCAGGAGGAGTTACCACAGAGATCTGGGGCCACCAGTGAAGAGAGAGAGGACAATGGGCTACTGTTGCTACTGCACTGGAGTGTGTGGAGGGGCCAGAGGCAGAGGCAAGTCACTCTGGAACTCACTCTTCTCTGACACCATGTAATGCCATTCAATTTTGACCAAGAACTATAAGGCAAAGAAAAGACTTATTTGGGGTCTTTTTTTAGAAATTTCAATTTGAGAGACACAGATTTGGGTAGATATCCAACTGTGTTGTGATAGGGAAAGAAAAAGACAGATTTATAAAGACAGAAAAAGGAGGGAGGGTCCTAAAGGGATTACACAGACTGCTTTGAAGGAGCCGTGATCGATTCGGGCCAGCAGGCTTACACTGTGCTATACATGATTATTGTTAGATAAAAATTTATTTTTTCATAGAGATTTTAGTGATGCAGAGCCAGTTGCAGGTATTGTAGCAGGATGTAGCTGTTTGGTTTTAAAAGTTCAAATTTACACACAGGGTGGTGAGTTAGCTTAGCTTTCCAGAGCCCTGCTGGCTCCATTTAGATAGCTCTCTTGATGGTATCAACTCAATTTTTCCATTTTTCATTAACAGAGGAAGGGCCACTTAGCAGAAGAGCAGGTGGCATGGAAGATATGGTTGTAGCCATCTTTGGAAAATGCAATCTGCCACATTCAGTCTCTGAAAATCCTTTGTGGCTGTCATCTCGCCTCTCCATGACAGGCCAGCTCAGGCTGCTGTTCACAGATCCTGTAAGTTCAGCCACAACTCTAAGAAAATGCCTAGGTGCTGATACGAATGAAAGAGTGAGGCCTTTCTGATGTCTAAAAGATTAAACAGGTATTAGAAGCTTCTATAACTTTCAAAGACATTTACACTTATTTTAACTTGTAAAAAGTTAAGCTGTATCTATCATAAAAAGCATTATAAAATAAATCAATAGTATAAAATACATAAAGATAAAAACAAATTGAATTACTACAAAAGACTTATCTGTAGTGTAAATTTACTACCAGTACTTTCCACATTCCATATATCTTCATAATTTCTAATGCATTTAAATTTCAAAGGAGGCAAGTGATTCAGAATATTATGAAGAGTAACTCAGGTCTGTGGGTATGTAATTATAATCTTGGGTATTTTATAGGAGAGGAAAAGGACTTAGAATAGTTAGGAAAATTTTTTCAAAGCAGCATGTGTGTTCCTATCATTATCACCAAAGTAACATTACAAAGCAAAGGTTATTAAATCCCTTCTTTTTCCAACATCCAATGATAAAAGAAGACATCAATTGTAATTAGGCCACTTTTGAGTGTTTCCCTAAAAAATTAAAAGTGGTTTTGTTTTTAAATTCATTTTTCTTTTAACTGATATTAAAGTCTACAGAAAAGGAAACACATGTATTTTGAATAAAAGTATTAGTATATATATATATACACACTAATACACAATAAAAATATTATATGTATATATATACATATATATACACACGTACATGTATATATTCAACACTGAATTTTATAAATGTTCAGAGTTACCTCTTTTTGTAAATGAGTCAAAATGTAAAACTGTTACAAATAGCTACTCCATGTTCTCTTTCTCCCCAATATTTTATTTAAAATTTTACAGTTTACATATCTAAACGTTATTTTTTAAATTTATTTTTTCAAAAATTACACTGGGCACCTTTAATATGCCATTACTGTGCTGAGTTAGGGGAAGCAAGTCAGATCAAATTATCACAGTTCCTGCTTGTGAAGTTCACATTCCTGTGGCAGACAGAGCAAAGTGAAACCCGCCACTCATCCTCACGCCACTCATCCTCACGTCACTACAGCACCAGCACCAGCACCGGTGATGAGGGTTCTCATGAGGGAGCAGAGAGGGCAATCAAAGCCAAACACAGGGACTTGGTTTCCCTAAAGGCCAGGGAAGTCCCTGAGCCGAAAGCCATCTGAACAAATGTTGAGATTTCATGCTTGTCCTGTCAGTATGGGCAGTCTCTCTTCGTACCCCATTACTTTTTTGTAATAGACGTTCACTATTTTAATGAGGTCACAGGTTCAGAAGTATATCATTTTTTAAAATATATTTTATTGATTATGTTATTGCAGTTGTTCCATTTTCCCCTTTATTCCCCTCCACCCTGCACCCCCCTCTCACCCACATTCCGCCCTGCTTCGTTCATGTCCATGGGTCGTACATGAGTTCTTTGGCTTCTCCATTTTCTGTACTATTCTTGACCTCCCCCTGTCTATTTTGTACCTACCATTTATGGTTCTTATTCCCTGTACCTTTTCCCCTATTCCCCTCCCCTCCCACTCCCCACTCGTAACTCTCCATGTGATCTCCACTTTTGTGATTCTGTCCTGTTCTAGTTGTTTTCTTAGTTCTTGTTTCTGTTTTTTAGGTTTAGTTGTTGATAGTTGTAAGTTTGTTGTCATTTGACTGTTCATAATTTTTTATCTTCTTCTGTTTCTTACATAGGTCCCTTTAACATTTCCTATAATAAGATCTTAGTAATGATGAACTCCTTTAACTTGACCTTATCTGGGAAGCACTTTATCTGCCCTTCCATTCTAAATGATAGCGTTGCTGGATAGAGTAATCTAGGATGTAAGTCCTTGCCTTTCATGACTTGGAATACTTCTTTCCAGCCCCTTCTTGCCCGTGAGGTTTCTTTTGAGAAATCAGCTGGTAGTCTTATGGACACGCCTTTGTAGGTAACTGTTTCCTTTTCTCTTGCTCCTTTTAAGATTATCTCCTTATCTTTAATATTGGGTAATATAATTATGATGTACCTTGGTGTATGCATCCTTGCGTCCAACTTCTTTGAGACTCTCTGGGTTTCCTGGACTTCCTAGAAAGCTATTTCCTTTGCCAGATTGGGATACTCTCCTTCATTATTTTTTCAGATAAATTTTCCATTTCTTGCTCTTATTCTTGTCCTTCTGGCACCCCTATGATTTGGATGTTAGAACATTTAAAGTTACCCCAGAGGTTCCTAAGCCTCTCTTCATTTTTTTGAATTCTTGTTTCTTCATTCTGTTCTGGCTGAATCTTTATTTTTTCCTTCTGCTCCAAGCCATGGATTTGAGTCCCATTTTCCTTCCCATCACTGTTGGTTCCTTATACTTTTCTCTTCATTTCACTTTGCATAGCCTTCACTTTTTCCTCCATTTTGTGACCATATTCATCATTTCTTTGAGCATCCTGATTACCAGTGTTTGGAACTCTGCATTTGATAGGTCAGCTATCTCTTCATTGCTTAGTTCTATTTCTGGAGCTTTGATCTGTTCTTTCATTTGGGCCATATTTTTGTTTGTTTGTTTGTTTTGGTGCAGCTGTTATGTTGTAGGGGTGTTACATAAGGGATGGAGCCCTACGTATTCACCAGGGTGGAGCAACGCAAATTGCTGCATTGTGGTGCTGTATGTGGGGGAGAGGTCTGGGAGGGAACAATGCCACTTGCTTGGCTCTTTGCCAGTTTTCATTCACTTCCTCTGCTACACACAAGCAAATTGAGCCCTTCTAATGCTGTCTCTCAGGTGGATGGGTTTGTGTATATTCTAGGATGCTGTGGGTCTCTCCAATGAACTCTCTTGTGAGACTGGGAGTTTATCCCACCACCACAACCCCCACAGGTATTTACTGCCAAAGGTTTTGAGGCTTTATTTCCCCACTCTGGAACCCTGGGTTGTGCAGTGTGTCTCACTCCCTAGTTGTTCCTCCCAGTTTATCTGCACACAAATGTGGGACTGAATGGTCTGCAGCCACCACCTTCCATGTTCTGGTCCTCCAGCCACTGTGCTGCTGTGAGTCCTCTTTGCCTGGCTGTCCATCTCCTCCCCTCCTACCAGTCTGGATGAATGTTTCTTCCTTAACTCCTTGGTTGTCTGACTTCTTGTGAGGGAGCTTTGTCCACAGAGCCTCCCCCCCTACCCCCGCCATCCACCATGGATGTTCATAAGTCTACCAAGACATGATCTGCTTGGGGAGCAAAGGTGGCCAATCTCTCACAGGAGAAGGACCAAGAGCCTTTTCCTCAATGGCTTTTATTGGGTTCATTTACACAGGAATTCAGGTAAAACTCATTACTCATTGCTGGGAAGTAAGGATCAAATAACAAGGAACTCCGAGGGCCTATTTTGAGTCAGGGTCAGATAGCTAAAGAGCTGTAAAAAACTTTAAGGAACAAACTTACTTCTTCCTTGGACCCTTACCATTTAATTGAGAGCATTCTAAACAAAGCAGGTTTCACAGGATTTTACATATTCTTTCTTAGGCCTGACCACCCGGGGAACTCGCCCTTTCCAGCACTGGGCTGCACCACCCTCCATCATTGTTTCAGGCTTAGGTGGAGCAAGGGAAGTAAGGCAGCCAAGAGATTAGGAGATTTTCTCGCAGACAATGAGGACTCAGGTTTTGTCAAAGCCGGGGGGCGAGGGTCCATCACCCCTCTTTACTGTAGCCCCCAAAGTCCTTCCTTGGGGGCCTCCCATGTGATTGTGCCTGTCTTAGGTCATTCCCCCCTTGGGGAATCTTACGTGTCATTGGCTAAGCAACCAAGCATTGGGGGCCAGGCAGGGTGAAGTAAAAGGAGCAGAAGGGGTGCTCCTGCCAGGGAGATAAGCTTTTGTCTCCTTGGTGGCTTATGATCCGAGGTCATTCCCTTAGGCTTAGCCTTGGTGGGGTTACAGCTTCTGATACCAGGCAGGGAGGTTCCCAACAACTTCCATACAGTTTGGTTTTCTGGCATTCTGGTTGTTTTTTGCTTTAAAAATTGTTGTTGTCCTTATTTGGGTTGTGCAAGGAGGCAAAGTATATCTACCTATGCCTCCATCTTGGCCAGAAATCCCAGAAGTATATCGCTGAAAAAAAAAAAACAAAACTTGTACATAAAAAGGAGGCAGGGGGTGAGGGGGACAGGCTGTCCTTAGGTACAATGAATAAAGGTAAGTCTTCAATTTGAGTGACTTAATTATCCTGAGATTCACAGTGACACTGCTTGCCCTGTCTTTTTATACAGAACACACATAAGGAACTTCGGCTGGTCTCTGGTGTCCTACATGCAAGTCTTAGCAACAGTGTGGACTTTGATTCAAGTTATGGGCTATTGGATCAAAGTCAGTGTCCACAGTGGAGAGAAATAGAAAGGGAACCTTGTTAAGAGCTTTAAGGACATATGAACATTGAAGAATAATAGCAAAGGACAATGTTGTAATAAGACTGTTGGTAAGGATGTGGAGGAAACAAAACCTTTATGTGGGTTAAAAATATGTTCTTATTGCTGTGTATGTTTTCCTGGATGAATTGAAGCTTTCCTCAGCCAAAAGGCTAATGCACTCACAATGACAAAGAAGTTGTTAGAAAATGTGTCTCCCACTTTGTTAGAAGTTGTTAGAAATGTGTACCTCCCAAAGTCCCTAGTGGTAAGGGCCCCAGATCATTGATAAAATCATATGAACCTTAATGGCCAGCCTTGCAAACTTCCTGCAGTTATGACTGGTCCTAGCATCCTCAGTCATCAGGCAAGGTGTAGGGAACTGATGAGAAAACTGGATTCAAGGGAACAAGTTGTTTTACAGGGGACTAATGGACTGACGAGAAGGGCTATAATTTTTTAATTTTTATTTGAAATATTGCTGATTTTTAAAATATTTTTATATCCTGATATAAGAAACTTGTTTCCTTTTAAACTACCTATGACTTAGAGTAATTTGTCAGATTGTGCCTTTGTAAGCAGTGTTGAAACACTTATATTTTTCTTGCTACCTGCCCCCTTTAGAAGTATACAGATTCTGAATGAGCATTATTATTTTCATGGCAATATGGTTGTTTCCATAGACATATAAGTTTGATAGGAATATGCTCTTTTTATAATAGGACACAATTGGAAATTGGTTTATTACCAAGACTTTGAGTGGAATGTGATGTTTGAGAGAGACATGCAAAGACTCTCAAAAGTTTTAAGAAGTTAAGACTGATTTTGCAGGCCGATAAAAGCCCATCAGAAAAAATGGCCTGGTACCATACATGATTCACAGCAGTCTTTCCAGGTTAGAAATAGAGGTAATTTTTCTGGTAAATAGCAAAAACAACAGCAAAAAAAATTCCTCATGATATTTTGGGAAACTTCAAGAAATTCATACCTATCAATTTCACCCAAATTGATAGGTATTACAAGCAAATACTGATGGCAACTATGTGGCTGGGCCTCTTAGCACTTAGAGGTTAATTAGAGTTCAAAGTGGTGATTTTTTATGAGATTCCAGCAAAGGAGATTTAATAGAAGCCTATGGTGGTATCAATTACTGGGAAGCTGGGGCAAAGTCCAAAACAGACTGAGTTGTGTAGTTCTTGGTCTGGGGTCACAGCCCTACCCCATTCCTTCCCTGAAGCTTGATCAGTGCCTCCCCTTCACAGGAGATCCACTAGCCCCATCCTCTACACTCCTGGCAGGCCCACCCTGCTGAGCTCTGTCTCCTCCCAGAATAATCAGAGACAGATTGAGTTGTGTGGATCTAGGCCAGGGGACATTTTTTCCCTCACACACCTGACTGGATCAGAGAACCCCCTTCACATGGCCAAATCTTGCTCTGTTTGGGCCTGATGAATGCAGCTGGCCTCACCCTCACTACTCCCTGAGACCCTGTACCTAACACCAAATTGGGCAAGCACCCAAAGGACGGCAGCTGGATGTGGTGTACCTGGGGACATTTGCTCTCAGCCTTTAGACCCAGCACTGGACTTGAGTTTAAATCTATATCAGTCTGGTGAACACTACTTGCCCCTACCTCATGACTCACTGAGAACCTACCTCATGCAACTTGAGTACTGCCAGAAGTTCTTTCCGTGACTGAGACTAACAGGCAGCTGGCAGGCAGAGGCAGGTGGCAGCATATCTAAAGTGCCTTTGGACTTTTGCTGACCAGTGTCTGGTCCTGGTGCTGGTAAAAGCCAGTCTTGTGAAATTTGGTCCTTCCCACATGTAATCAGGCATAGCAGAGACCACAACAAACTGTGGATTGCTTGTAACTCCCAACAGGTTGCCCATGGCCAATTATATGCAGCATCTGACATTGGTTTGCACCAGAGTCCTTCCAAAGAGAGACTCCAAAGCAAACCCACCCAGTGGCCAGCTTCAGACAACATTAGAGTAGGATCCAACAAGCTTCACAAGCAGCACGTCCGAAGGGAAATCTCGGCAGGCACCAGACCCTGATGAGGCAAATTTCACTTCATGTGGTCAGCATCTGTATAGCAGCTCACATGCTTTGGTTTGGGTTGAGCTTCATAGTCAGCCATCCTAAGGGTTGATCCCTTCCACAAATGGGCCAATAGCAATCAAGACTCGATTACAAAAGAAGGGCCCATATAGCACACACAAGGGACATTCCTAGACTACAACTCCACTGATCAAAGAGACTGCACCACTGGACCCAACAGGACCCATGCTATACAAAGCCACCTCACCAAGCCTGGGAGTCATATTAGACATAGAACCAAACATAAAGAGGCAGCCAAAAGGTGGAGACAAAGAAACATGACCCAAATGAAAGAAAAGGAGAAATTTCCAGAAAAAGATCTAAATGAAATGGAGAAGAGGAAGAAGAAAAAGAAGGAGGAGGAGAAGGAGAAGGGAGAAGAAGAAGGAGGAAGAGAAGAAAAAGAAGAAAAGGAAGGAGGAGGAAGAAGAAAGAAGACTAAGGAAGAGGAGGAGAAGAAGGAGAGAGAAGAAGAAGAAGGAGAAGGAGGAGGAGAAGGAGGAAGAGAATGAATATGGAAACTTAGTTAAAAGAATAAAATGGCAATAAGTACAGACCATCAATAATCACTTTAAATATAAATGCCTTAAATGTCCCAGTCAAAAGACATAGGGTAGCTGAATGGATATGAAAACAATACCCATATATATGCTGTCTACAAGAGATACACCTGAAAAGAAAAGATATACACAGACCAAAAGTAAGAGATGGAAAAAGATATTTCATGCAAATGGAAGGAAAGAAAACCTGGGGTAGCAATACTTATATCTGACCAAATAGACTTTAAAACAAAGGCTGTAGTAAGATACAAAGAAAAACACTACATAAAGATAAAGGGAGCAATCCACCAAAAGTATATAACCCTTGTAAATTTTACGCATCCCGTATAAGAGCACCTAAATACATAAAGCAAATCTTGATGGACATAAATAGGGAGACTGATCATAATAGAAATGTTTAACACCAACTGACATCAATTGTTAGACCTTTAAAACAGAAAATCACCAAGGAAATGGCAGCCTTAATTGACAGACTGATCAGATATCCTCAGGTATATCTGGTCCTCAGAGAATTTCACTCCAAAGCAGCAGAATACATATTATTTTCAAGTGCACATGGAACATTTTCTAAAATAGATCACAGGTTAGAACAAAAAACATCTCAATAAATTTAAGAAGATTGAAATCATTTCAAGCATCTTCTCTTACCATAATGGTATGAAACTAAAAGTCAATCACAAGAAAATAATGCACAAAGACATGAAGGCTAAATAACAGATTGCTAAACAGAAAATGGATTACCAATGAGATCAAGGAAGAAATTCAAAGATACCTTGGAACAAATGAAAATGAGAACAAAATCTATGGGACACAGCAAAAGCATTTATAAGAAGGAAATTCACAGCATTGCGGGTCTACCCCAAGAAACAAGAAAAATCACAAATAAACAATCTAACTTTATACTTAAAGTCACCATAGAAAGAAAAATCAAAAGTCCAAAGTGAGTAGAAAAAAATTAAATATCAAAGCAAAAATAAACAAAATAAAGTCTGAAAAAAATACAAAAGATCAATGAAACCAAGAAGATAAATGACAGTTTTTGTCCTACTTATGCAAATTACAGGCCAAATTTATTGAAACTAGACACACATGAATTAGTATTACTTTGGCTTTAGTAAAAGGGTGATTTTAGAGAGAAACACTGTTTTAATAGCTACCACAATATAAAAATTTAGATATTAGATTCTGGTCTGCTTAATCATCTTTAAGGTTTTTTTTTCACCTGAACTAGAATAGATCCTGAATTTTTCTAATGAAAGTGTTTGGCTGCAGCCTTCTGAAAAAAGTGTTTCATTTTTCGTCTCATTCTTTGCCTTGTAATTATTGAGAACAAAAACAGTTTGGAGGGTGGGGCTGTGAGCCTTGCTATTACAGAAGATAACTAGATGATATAATGTAGGCTTTGGAAAAATCGTCACAACAGGCTACCTGGTAGGAGCGAATGTTCCCTGGCAATCCAAGTCAGATCTGGGGAGGCCATTGAAGAAACACAGGGAGATGCCTGAGCCAGGCAAGCATCCCAGACTCCTTTATAAACGGCAAGAGCTGCACCAAAGATGAGTGAATGCACAGCAAGGCTGCTGTCACTCTGAGCCTTGGGCTCCTCCTCAGGTTTACATCCCTCAGACCAAAATGCACACTCCCACCCAGGAAAACCCTGACAGCAGACCTCAGAATCACCTTCCGTTGCATTTGAAATCCCCTAACCCTGGGTGAATGCACTTTACCCAGGCTACTCCACCAAGAATACTCGTTGGTAGCATAACTCAATGGTCCTGCAGTAGAAGGGCACTGGGACTACTCTTGCTGGGAATTGGGTCAGCCTGAGAATTGGCAGCTCTATGGGGGGGATTTGTCAATGCTGAGGCCACGCTCTCAGAAACGTCCCCCAGGCCCTAGAAGATCTTACCAGAGCAATACAGGAGAAGTCTTACAGGGGAGTTAAGGATCATTTGACACTAGGTAATTTAGTTCTAGACAACAGGCTAGCTCTTGACCTCTTCTAGATGAATAGGGTGGTGTCTATTCTGTCAGTAATAAGACCTGATGTACCTCTCTCAATAATTCAGATCAGGTTGAGACAATATCCAAAAGATACATGAACAAGCCTCATGGCTACATGAGTATAATCAGAGAACAGATCCTAACATCACCTGGGATACTATTGAGAGTACCCTTCCCATGCCTCACGTGGTTTTAACCTTTCCATGGCCCCCTTGTGGCCCTGTTTTTCCTACATATCTTTGGACCATGTTGTTTTAACCTACTTGTCAAGTTTGTACCCTCCATGTTGCAGCAATTTCACATGAAGCTTGTGATCATGCAAGGCTTCCAGCCAGTCCTTCCCAATGAACCGTCAGAGGTTCCTGTAGCAGCGAGAGATTTCTATACCTTCCAGGATTAGGGTTACTTGCATCCCCTATCTGCCTGAAATAGTTTCAGAAGAAGAGAACTTCTGTCCCTAAACCTTCAGATTAAGAAGGATAAAATCTCTCAGGGGTGACAGAGGCAGTCTGAGCCTGTTAAGTTCAGAAAGCAAAGAGCTCCAATTTGCACCTGCAGTGGTTGATACCAGCTCACAGAGGAAACATGGAGGTCAGAGAAATCTACTAGCACCTGTGTGAAGAGTCCAGCCCTATATAAGCCAGAACCTTGCAGCAGTTTCAGAAGCCATATTCTTCATTGGTGTATGCTCCCTTGATGTACGAAGCTCCCTCACTTTCTCATATCTCACCTCCTTTTTAGTAAACCTCTTCCCTTAAATCTCTTTTTCTATCTTGATTTCTATCTTTGGCCAGGGGTGGCTAGAGTCCCTTCACTGGTGGCCCCAGTGACCTGGCTCAATGTTGGGGAAGGAGCAGTTCTGCCCAAAAAGCTGGTTCTGGTAATAGAAGAAAGGAGCAGAGGGAAGATAAGGGAAAATTTTTAAAAGTACTGTAAGAGTCTTTATACTTATGTTTTATGCAGGTACAAGCAGGGCACCTGTTCATAAAGTTACTAGGCCACCTGGGCTCCTGAAATGTTAAAGCCACAGACAGATATCAGTACAACTCAACGTGAAGAGCTTAAGTAACACTGAGCTTGCTGCCCCATCCTGGGAAATGCTGTGGGGGACATTCCAGGAGATATTAAGTCTCTCCAGTACCATGAGCTCTGGTCAGGCTGAAATTGTCTGGGCAAAGCCCCACAATAGAAAATTGGCTTGATGTTTTGTAGGAAGAAAGAAACCAAACCACAATTCACCTCCCACAGCCACACTGAGACAAAAAATGTGCAGCTTTGAAGGGACCAGAAGAAAATCCTATCATAACACCCTTTTTCTTGCAGTTGCTGTGAAATGCACTTGGGCAACATGTTCTTCATCCCTTCTGGGCTGTGGCTGCCCCCCCTTGGTACAAAGTCCCAACTTGGGCTGCCCTGGGTGCCCAAGGTCCCTCAGTGAACAAAAGCCCCTCAGGGACCCAGAGCTTCTAAGGAGTGGGCTGGGGGACATTTCTTCATGGGAGTTCTGATTGGTTCCAAAATCTGGGTCCCACACTTTCAAAAAGGAATCAGAACTCAGGGTGGGAATTGGCTGTCTTTTACCAGAAAGAGGTTTGCATTTATGCCTACAGGACTCTGTGAAATCATAAAGCTACATTCAGCTCCATCAATGTCCAGAGTCCACACATTCTTACTGACCCCTGATGGTGTGACCCCTGAAAAGTCACCCCATAGTGAAGGTCCACAGCTACCTTCATAAACAGCAACGAGAAGCCAGCCAGGCTGTAAAACAAATGGTTAGTTGGGTGATCTGAGCTTAAAGGTGCAAGACCTTCATTGAGAGCACAAAGACAGTTTCAGTTTTGCAAGATGAAAAACGCTCTGGGGATGGATGGTGGTGACGGCTGCACAATAATGCCATGTCCTTAATGCCCCTCACTGTGCAGTTCAGGTGGTTAAAGTGACAAATGTTATGTTATGTCTCTTTTACCACAATGGTTTTGAAGAAGAGGAAGAAGGAAGAAGGAAAAAGCTGGCACCAGAAACTATCCAGGTAACAGTGGAGCTGGCAGAGTAGTGCCCACAGCTACCATTGGGTTTGCAGCAGCCCAGCAAAGCAGGGCCCCCAGAGGGGTGGACGAAAAACATGATAGGTTGATTTCTGTAAGACTTTCATGTTTGTTACTTCAGAAAATTATTTGAAGTGGTTTTCATAGGGGGAAGGTGTAAGAATTTTGTTTGCCTTCTTTTTTCATCTTGTTATTTACTTATTTTTCTTCTTAGTGAATTCAGAGCACACATAGTGCCACAGACTTTTCAGTACTTAGATTCCTGAGGACTTAATCAGGCCAAACCATTTGGGAGGAGGGATGTGCTCTGTTACAGCATTTCCCAGAAGTTTGCAGAGCACCTGTTGCTGAGTCCAGCCCCAGGCTCACACCTGAGCCTGCTCACTGAGGCTGGTCACGGGGCTCAACTCAGCTGCCTGAGGAATTTTCTCTGAGGAGGGGTAGTTAATTTTCAGAGATTGTAGCTGTGCTTTGGGTAATAAACAGAGGGTGAAGTTAGACTACATCATTACAAGCAAAAGTCAAAAGTCTGCAAATGGTGAGAGGTCTGAGCCTCAACCTCTCAGGCCTGGGATGAAGCAGCTTCCTGACACGGCCTGCACAGATACAAGGACATCTGTCCCAAACTCCCTGGCTGGAGGGTGGACATCGATGTGACCTTGAAAAGGGATTGCAAGGCATAGTCATCCCCCTTCCGTGTGTACCCCTGGAAATTCTGGGGTCACAGTAGGAAGTGACACCAGGACACAGTTGCTGATCTTCCCAGAACCACCCAGGCTCAGATGGTTGT
Source organism: Phyllostomus hastatus (assembly GCF_019186645.2). Taxonomy (NCBI): domain Eukaryota; kingdom Metazoa; phylum Chordata; class Mammalia; order Chiroptera; family Phyllostomidae; genus Phyllostomus; species Phyllostomus hastatus. Next base: position 57,105 of record NW_025333855.1, read on the forward strand.
TGGCTCGTGACCATTGTTTCAAGGACTTTACTTAAAATGGAGTGAAGAAGTTTGTGGGCATGGGAATGACTGATGATTTTTCAGAAATGTCTCCAGCAGAAGTCCCCTTGGATCGGGCTGTGCTCACTGCTCCTCTCAGGACAGACCAGCTGCCAAGTGCTGTGACTCCAGCCTGCAGGGTTCCTGTCAGAGAAGGGGCCAAGACAAGGTCTTCTGGGATGACGTGTCTTCTTTGTCTAAAATCACAGAATTTTACAATGAAAAGAGACTCATAGGTAGTTTAGTGCAACTAACTCACTGGGGTTGGCATAAGACTTTAAGAGGTTTAGAGAAAATGGTACCATTCAATTATTAGCAATCCAGGTGAAGTGTCATTCCAGCTGGCCACAGCTCTGTCCTTTATCCTGTTCTGCTAAGACTTCTATTGTAACGTTATCACACTGCCCACTGACTGTTTTCTCCTAGACACGTGTGCAGTGAGGAACAGATGATCTTGAGTCAGGACATCTGAGTGCTGCACCAGCTTTACAGGATCTTTTGGAACAGAGAAGGTAATTAGGCTCTCTGTGTAAAGCCTGGTTCTTTATTGAAGGCAGAAGTTCAAAAACCCTTTTTGGGAACTTAAAACGTGAACATTATACATTTCATTTCTCCTTTAAAAATCCTAATACTTCCCAGAGCAATGAGTAAACCTGGATGAATCAAGGGAGGGTTGTATATAAGAAATTTAACAAGAAATGAATATTTTCATTCCAAAAATACTGCCCTCATCACATTTGAAAATAAGGGGCTGGGTGGAGAGGGGAATGAGCAGTCGGTCCAATGGGTACAGGGTTTCAGTTGGAGACAATGAAAACTTCTGGAGAGGGATGGTGCTGGTGGCCCAACACTGTGAGTGTACTGCATAACAATGGTTACAGTGGTAAGTTTGTTCCATATATTTCAGTACAATATATTAAGCTTGCTTCCAGTGAGCCCATAAGCATGGGGTGCTCTCCTGTTGCCTCTTGGCAACAGAACAAGAAGTTGGGAACAATGGCAGTGGGTGCTCTTAGGAGGTCAGTGGTGACAACCTGAGAGACTGTGGAAGTACAAGGTGTGTCCAGCCACCTGGCACTGCAATTAAGTGTGACACTCCAGCCTTGATTTGCTGCCTGCCCACAGTTGCCCCCAATTGTGAGCTCTGAGCAAGCAGGGGTAGAGTGCTCTGTGGGTCCTCCAAGCAGCTGTGTGTCAGATAAGGAGCATGACTTGGCTCCCCCAGGGAGGCTGAGAGGAGCATGGAGCACAGCCTGCTGAACCCAGTCTCGATCAGAGACCCTCCAGCTGATGCACAGAACTGTGAGAAAGAGAATGATCCTTGTTTACAGGCAGAGTTCTATTGCACTGTGTTACACAGCCACAGAGGTCATTAGTATGGGCATGACAGCCCAGAATTAATGTAATGGCCTCATAGCTGGAAGTTATCTGACCTCCAGCTGTGGGCTTAATTTAGACAAGGAAGGAAACAGGAAAGATTTCAGTACCTCACCAGAGTAAGTTGTAACCAAGTATATAATTGTATCTAAATATAGTCTAAATATAGAAAAAGCCTAAATACATAATAGAATATCAACTTATGTGTGTGGAGGTAAGTAACCCAATGAATCTGAGTTTGATGACTTTATATGAGCAACCAAAACTAAATAAATAAAACATGAGTGAATGCATACAATGAAAACTGCAGATTGGATTTCATTGGGACTGCATGGGATTCACTGGCTTCATGTTCTCAGTGCATTTCTCATTAGACACATTTGTTAAATGTTGGCATGAAGCCCTTAAAGCTCTCTTGTTGCTTCACAGGAAGCAAAGTGATTTGCTAGGAGAGCCACTGGGGGTTCCTTAAAGCCACTCCTATTGCGTTCTCATGCCCCCTCAGTGCGTCCTGTCACTAAGTGCAAAGAACAACCCAGCACAGCAGAGGTGCAGGGACAGCCCCCAGCAACAGAGACAGCCACAGCCACACTGTCCTGGGGCAGCCACAAAGGTCATGAGAAAGTATGAGAAGAGAGAAAGAAGACTCTCTTTGCTACATCCTCTATCAGATGGCACCATTGAACATCTAGTACTCATTGGCATATATGTAAATGAGCTATATTCATTAGTAACAATAGCAATTATGTTTGGCACTGAATTAGCTGCTGACATCTGTGCACCATACATATGAAGGAGGAGGACTGGAGAACTTCTCACCTTCACAAGGAGGACATGTAAATGGTAAGTAAGCATGTGAAAAGTTGTTGGAGTTATTGCCATTAAGGAAATGCCAATTAAATCCAAAATGACACATTACTACACACCTATTACATTGGTTAAAATAAAAAATTGTGTCTACACAAAAGGCTGGAGAGAATGCAGAGAAACTGATCCACTCTTCCATTGCTGATGGGTCTGTGAAATGGCACAGCTATTCTGGAATACATCTTAGTGAATTATTTTTTTAAGTTTTATGGAGATATAATTAATATGTAATATTGCATCAGTTCAAGGTGACAACATAATGATCTAATCTATCTATACATTGCAAAATGATCACCACAATAACTTTTGTTGACATCCATCACCTCACATAGTTTCAATTTATTTTCTTGAGATGAGAAGTTTTAAGATTTACTCTCTCAGCAACTTTCAAGTATACAATGAATTATTGTTACCGTAGTCACCACGCTGTTACATCCCCAGAACTTCTAAGGAAAGTTTTCACTTTTTGACCACCTCCATCCATTTCCCTCAGCACCCAGGCAGTTTTTATACAAACTGAGCAGCAAACACCATATGATCCAGGAATTACTGTCTTCTTTTTTTCCATCATTTCCCTCCTTGAAAATGTTTCAGGTGCAGTTGATCAAACCTGTCTGCAGCACGAGATCTGGCCAATTATCTACAACCTACTGTGATCTATTTACAATGAGCTCGGGTCTCAGTCGGGCCAACTAAAGACAATGCAATTGCAAGACTTTGTTTTAGTAGGCAACAGCCTTTCTCCTCTTTCTGAGGATGCCATTCATAGCAATATGTGAGTCTGTAATTGCCAGAAGTGAGTACAGTAAGCATGAGAAATAAAATACATTGGGTGGAGGAAAGGGCACTTGATAAACAAAATCACTCAAGTAGATTAATTCCAGATCTACTAAACTAGGAGGGTATTCAGTTGTGCTTCATGAAAATCTATCCTGCTTCATAGCCAGAAAAACATAAAAATATACTACTAAAAAGTTTATTGAATTAGATTTCTGCCACTTGAAATTGAAAGTGTTATTCTAACACATACACCGGTACTTGGAAATAGGATATTATATGTAAATAAGAGTCCACAGGATGTGCAGTTGGCCCAGCTGTGACATGGTAGATGGTGGCAGTGAGGACAGCTTGATCCTCACTAGGTAAGAACTTGGAAATACTTGTTACAGGGGGCTTCACCTGTCATCTGTTGTCCCTGGGGAGACTGATAACATCCAACAAGGCTGGGATGTTGGAAAACTGTGCAGAAAAACTTTAGAATGTAGTGGTGTATTAGTTACTCCTTGTAGCTTTCAATCATATCCAGCAAATAAAAGAAACAGTGTTTTTAACAAAGAAACTTCTCTGCATGCTAGCCCACCTGGAAAGAGAAGAAAGGAAATAAAACCACATTTTTTAAAAAAGTCATTAAAGTATATAAGTCATTAAAGATGTTTTAGATTCTGTTTATCTTTTAACTTTCAGATTTGAGATGCTAATTCTCTGCCCCTGGCCAAATTGTAATTGAGGCTTCAAGTGAAACAAAAGTTAGAAGAGCAGGAAGAAACAACAGCTTCCTCCCTCAGACTTTAAAAAAATGTTATTTTTTTTTTATTTTTATAGAGCATTATGCTAAGTGAAATAAGCCAGGGGGTGAAAGACAAATACCACATGATCTCACCTATTAGTGGAAGATATTATTTTTTTACCATTCAACTCTCTTCGCCATTTTTCCCATCACAATTTACTCTCCCTATCCGTGAGCTTGAATTTTTCTTTTGTTTTTGGACTCCACGTGTAAGAGCGATCATACAGTATTTGTCTTTCACTATCTGACTTATTTTACTTAGCATAATGCTCTTGAAGTCCATCCACATTGTCTCAAATGGCCAAGTTTCATTAATTGATGGCAGAATAATATTCTATTGTATATAAACCACAGTTTTTGGTTCATCCATCATAGATGAAAATTTATGTTGTTTTTACATCTTTGTTATTGTAAATAATGTTGTAATAAATATGAGAGTGTTTGTATATTTTCAAGGTAGGTTTTTTGTTTTCTTTGGAATACCCAGAAGTAAATTTATCTTATGATAATTCTATTTTTAAGTTTTTTAGGAATCACCATACTGTTTTCCATAGTGGCTGCACCAATTTACATTCCCACCAATAGTGCCCAAGGATCCCTTTTCTTCACACCCTTGCTGCACATCTTATATCTAATTTTTTGATAATAGCCATTCTAATAGATGTGAAGTGACATCTCATTGCTGTTTTGGTTTGCATTTCCCTGATGATTAGTGATGTTGAGCAACTTTTCATGTACCTGCTGGGCAATTTAATATCTTCTAGGAAAAATGTCTGTTTAGGTTCTTTATCCAGTTTTGAAACATTATTATTATTGTTTTATTATTATTATTTTCAGCTGTATGCATTATCTATGTATTTTGGATAGTAACTGTTTATCATATATATAATTTGCAAATATTTTCTCTCATTTACTAGCTTGCCTTTTCATTTGTTGATGGTTTCTTCATTGTGCAGAAGCTTTTAGTTTGATATAGTCCCACTTCTTTATTTTTAATTTCATTGTTCTGGCTTTTGATGTCAATTTCAAAAATGTATTGCCAAGATCTGTGTCAAGAAACTTACTGCCTGTGTTTTTGTGTAGAATTCGTATAGCTTTAGGTCCTAAGTTCAAGTCTTTAATCCTTTTTTAAAAAAGATTTTATTTATTTATTTATTTAGAGAGAAGGAAAGGGAGGGAGAAAGAGAGGAGAGAAACATTAATGTGTGGTTGCCTCTCATGCATCCTGTACTGGGGACCTGGCCTGCAACCTAGGCATGTGCCCTGAATGGGAATCAAACAGGCGACCCTTTGGTTCACAGGCCTGTGCTCAATCCACTGAGCTACACCAGCCAGGGCTCAAGTTTTTAATCCTTTTTTTGTCAGTTTTGTGTGCATGGTGTTGGCTAATGGTCCTGTTTCATGCTTTTGAAGGTGGCCATCCAGTTTCCCAACGCCTTTTAATGAAGAGATTGTCTTTTCCCCATATCATGTGCTTAGTTCCTTTATTGTAAACTCACTGACCATATATGTGTGGTTTTCTTCTTGGATCTCTATTCTGTTTCACTGATCTGTGTGTCTGTTTCTGTGCCAGAACCATGCTGTTTTGACAGTTACAGCTTTGCAAAATAGTTTGAAATCTGGGTGGGTCTCAGAAACTGGGACCCACTATTTTAATTAATTAATTAAAATATTTGTTTACATAAAAAATGCTGAATAACAAAAATGAACACAGAGTAACATGCTAATGTCTCCAACATAGCCCATTCTTCCTTACTATCACAGATAAGTATTAATTTGCTGAGTATTAGTCTAGGTTTTTCTCTCTGTATAAGCTTATGTCTACTTTCAAAATACATAGATCCCATCATTCTATTTTATTTTGGCTTTCCATGCGGTCATACCAGGAACATTTTTCTCAAAACTATTTTGACTCAGTTGTGAATGCTGGACACTTTGCCATGTTTGTACACATCACCATAATTAACTTTCCTTAATTAGTAACATTCAGGTTTTTTCAAAGCCTTACTATCACAAAGAGTACTACAATAAAAATCTTCTATTATGTGAAGTATGTACATTTAAAAAATGATGAACATTGCCCTGACCAGTGTGGCTCAGCTTGTTGAGTGCGGTCCTGCAAAGCGAAAAGCTACCAGTTCAATTCCTGGTCAGGAACTGTATGAGAGGCAACTGATCAATATGTCTCTCTCCTATCAATGTTTCTCTCCCTCCCTCTTGCTCTCCTTCCCATTCCCTCTTCCTAAAAATAAATAAATAGTAATAAATACTTTTTAAATGATGAACAATTCTCAGTATCTGTATCAAAAACCGCCTCATTACGAAAGTAAACAAGAGAGCCCATTTCTTCACACCTTCACCAATACTAAATATCACTGATCTTTTATATTTACTCAAAACTGAGATGTTTAAAATAGAAAGATATGTTATTTTAATTTTCATTTTCTAGATAATGATAAGTGAGCCTCTCTCAGTATTTTGTCTCCTTTAGCTCACACTCTGAGAATAAGTCGGGCCATGAGGTAAAATCTGTGGCAGGAGCCAGCCTTGGGAGGCTCAGAAGAGATAAGACACGGACATCATCTAAGGCTGAGGTTGCAGATTGCAGTGCTTCAGAGGACCAAGCAGGGAATTGCCAATGAACACTGAAGGGGAAGCAGCAGGGAGTGGTGAGGATTTGGTAATGGGAGAGTGCTGACCTTACTTACTACAGGGATTCTCATCTGTAAGAGTGCGAATGATTGTACAGACCAAATTTCACTAGTCTGAGACAGTGCAATTTTGATGTAAAATAATGAAGAGCTGATTGCCAAAGAAATACATCTAAGTACCAGATGTGTGGTCTCTAAAAAAAAATCACATGTTAAAAATTCTAAAAATTTACTAATATTTTTGGTTTTAAATTTTAAGTTAAAGTTTTTGTCTTAATTTTATTTAAAAATTATCATGAAATTTATTGTTTAGAAAACATACAAAACATAAAATTTTCCCCTCAGAACTGAAAAGAAAGATCAAGAGAGAATAATTATGAATGCACCAGGGAGCAAGTATTAAGAATTTGATTCTTTGCTTTCTTACTTGTCTGTGTTTAAATACACACACTCTGAGTAAAAAAGAAAATGCAATTTTAGTATTACTTTATAATTTTGCAAATTGTTTTATCAGCATTTAATATATTTTTCAAACCATTAGAAAAATTAGTCCATTCACTTGATTAACTAGTAATATAATTGAGGGTACTAGACACAAAGAAAATAATGTTGTGATATGTGCTTGCAATAGAAGTTTGCATCCTGCACTGTGGGAAAGCCAAACAAAATAAAGAAATGTCCTATATCGATTGAGGTGCCTGGTTAGACCAGAGTGGTCACATTTCAGGTGTGTATTAAGAAGTAAATGTAAGTGTATTGACTAGAGAGACAGCAAAGAAAAAAAATATAGACAGAACATCTGAAAATGCTTGGAATTTTAAACAAGCCAAGAATTCTTAAATCTTTTGTTAAGTTGAACCACTTCAAATGATTATTTTGAAGGTCAAAAATAGTTTAATATTAGCAGTCTCACAATTATAGGAATTGTGTATGGCAAAGCAATGGGATGCTGCATGTGTTTTGTTATTTGATGCCAAAGTGATTGTTATTAAGGCAAAAAAACCTGAATCAACAGGCATATTTGGTCCATGGTGGTTGGTCCTTTATTTAATGTTGTTCAGGACTTCTCATTTTCCTAATAAAATCTGGAGAAGAGGAGGCTGCATACTTCTCAAGGCTCGCTTTCTCTGGAGGAAGGGATGGCTACATGGAAACCTCACCACTTGGGACCCCAAAATGAGAAACTGCTAAGACTGTTAGGTCCATGGGGAAGAAAAGAAGCACCAGTCTGTAAGCCATCCAAAGGGAATATTTGATTCACACCAATTGTTCCATTGGATGTAAGCTCCCCATCACTGGGACTAGATCAGAGTTAGTTCATCAGTGATTCCTCAGCACAGGACCTGCCTTAAAGGGGCTCAGGAAGGATCTGTAGAATGAATGAATGGCATCACATCATTTCCTGAATCAGGCCCTTGTGCTGTCATTATCCCCCCCTGTCCTTGCCCTTATCACTCCAACAGCTTGCACAGTGCCCCCAGAGGATCAGAGTAGGGGGTCATTTGCAAAGGAAGAAACAGACAAACCCATTCCCACAGATCTGGCTGAAGGGCTGGTGGGAAGGCCAAGGCCCAGTTGTTGGGGTCACTCTGGACTCAGACCTGGCACTCTAGGCCAGGGCTGCATGAATTAGACCCTTTGTCTCACACCCACTGCTTTTCCTCTAAAGGAATTGGAAGCATAGTGTACAATTCCATCACCCTTCTTAGTTCATTCAAATCCATTCATAGGTCCAAGACAATCCCTGGAGGGGAGATCCTAGGACAGTAGGTGAAACACAGAAGAAATCTGGCAGAGACCATCCTGAATCAGGGAGGTGAAGCTCCCATGGGTTTATGTTTTCCCTCAATCAAGTTAAGTCTTCTCTAATGCCTTACAGTGGGGTTCTAGGTGAATGGTAAGTGCCATAAATGTGAACAATGCCAGGGTCTCAGTGGCAACAGTGGTCAATGCAATGTTATTGTGTCTTTGTATGGAATGTCATTTAACCAAGGACATGTCCAACTTCAAGTGAGAAATTTTGGAGATGGTTGGTTCTATCAATACTGGTGTGACCTCAATTTTCAACAAAACTTTATGAGAGTATTGGCATTAAGCACAGTTATAGTGCATGAAACTAAGGCTTGAAGAGGGTACATTATTTTCTTGAAGTTTGTGCTTATCAAAGATGATATTGGACTTTTTTACATTTCAATGCCAGTGCAATTGTGTGTTAAAACCTTGAAATCAGGGAGTTCAAAAGTTGTTGTTTCTATTGGTTTGTCATTTTTCCAACAGTTGTATTAATGCAGATATGATGGTATCATAGATAAGTTTTCAAACATAAGCTTTGGGATATCTGTAATTTTGGTTATCAAAGTTTACTATTTTGGGGAAACATGATTATATATCAATGCTCTTCTCCAGTTCAATTAAAATAATAAAAAAGAAGAGTAAGCATAAGTGAATTTCACTGGTTCTTCAAACCAAAAGGTAAACCAAACAAGTAAAACAGAAATGACAGTTCAGATAAGTTCCCATTTCCTGTCCTGTCATCAACTGAGTAAAATGATCAAATAGAGAGTTGGCAACTCTCTATTACGCTGACGGAAAGGGTTCAAGTCTTTTGGGTGCAATGCCTCTCTCTTCACTATGCTCAGTAGGGGTAAATGCAACAATATTTTACCAACTGATTTTATCTGATTTTTATGCTGGTACTCTTGGATATTAGCAGGTGACACATTTGGTTAAGATCAGTCTTTGCACTATACTTGTTTTTACTATTTCTCCACAAACTGTTTCTCTTTCTCCTGAATTGTCCTGAAGGTCTGTCTTGGGGAAGGAGCAGACAATTGCTGATCAATCCACCAGACTCCAGCAATGCTGTGAGACCTCATAGAATATTCAGTGATTTCAATCAATCACTCTCTCTGTTTTCTTTATATTGAGATAAATTCACATATCTGAAAATTCACCTTACTAAAATATAAAATCCGCTGGTTCTAGTTTCTTCACAAAAGTGAGATGACGGTTGCCAGTGAGTAGGGAAGAAGCAAAAGAATGATTATTATTTAATGGGTACACGTTTTCAGTCAGTCTGGCAAGATGAGAAGAATTCTGGAGATCTATGATTGTGATGGGTACAGAAAATGTGAGTGTGCTGAATGCCACTGAATTGTACATTGAAAATGGATATAACTGTAACATTTATGTTATGTTTATTTTACCACAATTAAAAAGAAAACACAACTAACAGAAAATGCCACTGACAAAGTGGAGGAAAAAGATTTACTAATCATATATCTCATAAATGTGTAATACCCAGAATATATTAAAAAACTCTTAAAACTCAACAATAAAAACAAATAACCCAATTTTAAAATAAGCAAATTATTTGAATGGTTATTTCATTTAAGAATATGTGCACATAGCCAGTAAGCACATGAAAAGATATTCAACATCATCATCCATTAGGTAAATGCAAACCTAATTCACAGTGAGGTATTACTTTTACCTGCGACATGGAGACAATTAAAAGTGAACAATAAGATCTATTAGAGAGGATGTACAAAAATCAGAACCCTCATATGGTGCTGATGAGAAAGTCAAATGGTATAGCCACTGTGGAAAACAGTGTGTTATTTCCTCAAAAATTGTCACATACCAGTTTGTATGTATATATTCTAAAAAATGAAAACGTTCCTTCATGCAAAAAAATTTTACACATATCTTCATAGCTAAATCATCCATAATGGCCAAAAAAATGAAAGCAACACAAATATTCATCAATTAATGAATGGATAAAAAATATATAGCATTCATGCTTTGAAATATTACTCAGCCATAAAGAGGAATGAAGTACTGATAAGTGCTGTAATAAGAATAGACCTTGAGGACATTATGCTAAGTGACAGAAGCCAGACACAAAAGGACATATGTTTTGTGGTTGCATTTCTATGAAATGGCAGAATAGACAAATCTGTAGACACAGAAAGTGGATTATGAGAATGGGGGTAAGAGGAAGTTGGCACTAACTGTGAGTAATAAGTATGATGTTTCTATTGGCAGTGTTGGCAATATTCTAGAATTAGACTGTGGTAGTAATTGCATAATATAGTGAATATACTACAAATCACCAAACATTCCCTTAAAGATAGTGAATTTTATGTAATGAAATGTGTATTTCAATAAAAAAGTAATGCTATATATATAAATGAGAAATGGAAGGTAACTATGAATCTGTCCCTGTACCATGATGGCAGGTGGTCAGGATAGAGAAGCCCTTTGCACTGTTTAGAGTCAGCTTGCACATGGATGTGCTGGGGGCTTGTTCCACAGGCAAGGCATCTCCATCTCTGGGTCTTTGATGCTACTGGAAATTGGGGTATTATTAGCAAGGATTCCTGTGATGATGATGGTGATAGTGGTGGCAGTGGTGATAATGACAATGATGATGATGACACTAATAGCTAATTACTAGAGGGGTACCCTCTAGGTAAAAAAGACAGAATCTATTTATTAAAAACTGTGTATCTATACTTACACATTTAAACCAGTCACCTTCAGTACTCTCCATTTGATGCCATACACCTATTGAGATGTTTTCCCCTCAGCTCAAAACAGTTTTTGAACTTGTCAATTTTGATGATTTTTAGTGCTTCTGCCATTTTCTGTTTCACCTCTTCCACATAGCAAAAGTTTTCCCTCTTTTTTCATCTGGGAAAACAAAAAACGTGACTCTGGGAGAGATCAGATGAATAGGGAGGGTGGGGCACAGGGGTCATGCCATTTTTGGTCAAAAATGCTAAACATTCAGTGCAGTGTGAGTAAGTGTGCTCATAAATCAGCCATCTTGAGATGCGCAAATGTGTCGAAAAAGTCTTCAAAAAAATTCACTGAAGCCAAACACAGCCTGTCACAATACCACCTGGTACACTGATGCAAATGGGTTCCTAGAACAGTCATCTAGCATGGAAAGCCTGTACAACAGGAGACCTGCCCTTTAATAGATAACTCCAGTTTGGGGGACCCCCTTCATAACAGGTGCCAGGCACTGTCCTGTGACTATTACACAAGGTCCTTCACGTACTCTTCACAACAACCTTATGACTGCAGTTCACAGACTTCAGCAGGCATTAGAATCAGCTGAAAGGCTTGTGGAAACAGATTTCGGATTCCCAAGCTTCTGTTCCAGTGGATTTGGTATGGACTTTCTGAACTGGCTTTTCTAACAAGTTCCCAAGTAACACTGCTGCTGCTGCTGGTCATGGGGCCCACACTGAAAGCCAGCGCTCCAGGAGATGAGCCCTATCACATGATCAACAGAGCATTCCTTATATGACACTGTTCTCGAAGGAGATCAGATAGTTACCTGAAGGCAGGTTGGT
>NW_025333856.1:0-18341 GCF_019186645.2 Phyllostomus hastatus
ACCTTTAACAGGAAGCTAAATAACAAAACAAAGAAACAAGCAAAAATATAACCAAAGACACTGAAATAGAGGACAGACTGACAGTGACCGGAGGGGAGAGAAGAGGGAATTTAAGGGGACAGTGGGAAGGGTTCACAGGAACAAATTTAAAGGATACATGGTCATAAACTAAGGGGAGGGTGGTAATGGGAGGGAAGTGGGGAGGGTGGGAGGAGGGACTCAATTGGGAGTAAAAAGGAGAAAACTCTATTTGAACAATGATTAAAATAAAAAAAAGAAATCTTTGCGTAATTACACATGCTTAAGGAACACTGCTGATTTCATTAGCTATCTCTCATAGCTACGATCATGTATATGACCATTGGAACAAATGCCATCTTGATGAGAACTAGATCTCTATTTGTAAGATAGTTTAATATTCTTAAAACATAATTATTAGCTCCATATTGGTAACTCAGTTTTTTATCTTTAGTTTTGTTTTGTTCCCAATCTTCTATAATAATTACAAAGTTTTTGTCAAATGAGTTAGGACTGGGAAATAGTTGCCTTGAATTCCATATAATCTGCCTCCCAAAACAAAAAAGAAATAAACAAATATATAACTTTGTAAATTCTTTTTAAACCACTTTATAATAATTTAATGCAATCTTTTCATTGACATGTGTCATTAAGCAATTCAGGTAACACAAGATGTGAAAACCTAGAACATCTCTGAGAGTATGTTTAATCTCCGTTTTAATTAAAAGCATGGAAAATATCTTTAATTAAAAAATCTCAATTAAAACATAAGACACAGAAAAGACAAGAGATGACACTTGCAGCTATCAGATTGAAAAACATTTAAATATGTGATAAAACCCTAGTGGATGAAGATATGGAGAAACAGGAACTTTTATACAAGGTTGTGGTATTGTAAGCTTTTTAAAGGGAAAATGTAGTGATATCTATCAATATGTAACATATCCTTGTCCTTACTCTTTTCCTGGAAATTCCAATGCTACAGTTTTTATCATATTCTTACATAAATTTTTAAGTTATATAGGCAAGGATATTTATTACAGTGGTAACAACATAAATGGAAAACTTAAATGACTAATTATAAAGAATCATAAATGGGACATATACACATGTGATGAGATAAAATTTTGTAATATTATCAAATATTACAAAATATTCTAGGGGTTATGTTTTTGGGAGTATTGCTTGCATTTCTTTTTCATCTAGTGTATTACATGCCTTGCTTCAGAAGACAAATGGCATAGCACCATGCAAAGGACAAATTAGTAGAGAAAGTTGGCTTTTGAGTTTCAAAAGCCTAGACCCTGATATTTAGAAGCTCGTGCACTGAATAAGAGAAACTTATCTATCTTCCTTCTGTATGAAAATGCCCTGGCTTGAGAAAAGGGAAGGACCTAGAAGGGGAGCATGTATGTGCACTAGAAAGGAGCCTTCTTTTTAAGGGTGAATCCAAGGATGCGGAGTAAAAAAAGCCACATAATATATTTTATTTAGCTACGTGTAAGACAAAAAAAACTTGCTTCTTAGGTTGATGTCTCTAAGTGAATGGAAACATGGCTCTCCCTCCATTATGGCAGTACTGTACATTGTACTAAAAGAGTAGAGGAGGAATAGCTACAAGATGGAACAAAAACATGAGGCTGAGAGAGCTTGTAAGATATTCCCCAAAGTCCAGCAAGCACTGGCAGAGTAATCCCTGTGTCTGAGAGTGACATAGACACATCAGGGAAAATCAAAAAATCTGCAGGGGCTGGAGTGGGGTGATCAGCAAAGATCTCCAAGGAGCAGTGACCGAGGACTAGATGGGACAATCCACATCTCAGCAACAGTCAGCATGGAAATACAGCCAAGGACAAGATGCCACACTCATGCCCCACAACTTCTGTCCTATTAAGTTTAGTCGAATTCAGATAAATCCCACACAGGAAAACCCTGAATTAAAAACAAATTGAGCTTCAACCACTGAAGGGAATAGAATCCTGAGATAAGATTAAGTTGAATTACAGAAAACAAGGATAATTGAACATCTTCCTTACCTGAGTTAGTAGAATGAGATTGTCTCTCCATTCACATACCAAGGAATAATATGTATCTATAGAAAACAATGAGGCAAGTAAATATGCTCCCATGTGGGAGATATACAACATAAACTGTAAATTAAAAAGGCAAGGGAAAGAATGATTTGATAGTGTGCATTCCATTTTCATAAAGATGTTATATGTTCTAAGTGTTCCAAAGATATAAAAGAAACATTTAACAGTGATTTCCCCCAGAGACAAAGACTTCATTTTATACCATTTTAGCAAGATTTATTTTAAAACAAAGATCATATATTAATTTTATAATATATAACAAAATATTCTTTTCATCCTTATGTAATTTGGTGATCCATTAAACTGCATTATAACTACATTTATTTAGCATTTATTTTGATAATTTTAGTGTAAAGAATGAAAATGTGTCTTGTTATCTTCTCAGTTTAGCATAAAGAAGCCAAAGCAAATTTATTTGGTTTCTTTTTCAGTGACAAAGAGTGTTGCAATGAGCCTTTGAGGAAAATTCCCCTCTTCCCATCATTTCAGTAAAAATGGCCAGGTACTTTTCTCACCACAAAGATACAAAAAACTTTCCTAAAAATGTGTCAGCATGGACATATGATTTGAAGAATTTGACAGTCCCGTATTTTCATATGTCCTTGCATTGGGCATACATGTCAATAGAATTCACATATGCAGATATGAATGGTTCTCTTCAAAGGCATATTATAGTTATTCTAATACACACAAAATATTTAGTTAGCCTTCTTTGGGAGAATTCCTTTAAGAGTTTACGGCATATTCTTTTGAATTTCCTAATAGATGCCAATAATACCCATTTGAGTGTGAATTTAAATTTTAATAGCAGCTAAAGACCCTTTACAGTCAAGTATGGGAATCAGAAATTGCCAAATTTAGGTAATAAGTTTACAATAAAACATTGTGATGTAACATAACATGATTGTACTAAACCTCTGAGAGAACAATTTCTAGCCCCTCAAAGAAAATCTTGACTATTTTCAAAACTGCACCATCATTTGAACAACTGCATTGCCTTCCTAACATGTCCTTTAAAAAAAATAATCTTGCGACACCCAGTCAAGATGACAGCATAGATCAAAAAGGCTCGCCTCCTCATACAATCACATTAAAGTCACAACTAAACGATAGAACAGCCATCACTCAGAACTGTCATATTTCAAGTCAAATGGAGGTCGGACAACCATGGAATTAAAGAAACCACATCCAGACTGATAGGAGGGGTGGAGATGTGGAACGGGCTGCTCCCACATCCACATGTGGTGAATAAAAGCTTGGGAGGGATATCTCAGGAGTGAGGAGTCCCAGCCCCACACCAGGACCCCCTAGCCCAGGATTCCAGTGCCAGAAAGATAAGTCCCCTTAACTTCTAGCTGCACAAACCAGTGGGGATTGTGTCAGTGGAAGAAACTTCTGGAGTCCCAAGCAGTTCCCCTTGCAGAACCAATACACAGACTTACTCAGCTTCACTCCCCCTGAGATCCAGCACTGGGGTAGCAGCTTGAATGGCACCAGTAGCATACAGGGAGGAACTGAATTATCTGGCATCAAGGTGGGAGCTGGAGGACAGTTTTCTCCCAGACAGAAAGGTAGGCAGAGGCCATTGTCCCTTTGCTGAGCTCTACCTCCACAGAGCCATGGAGCTGGCAGGCTTGTGCCATACCTGAGACACCATCAACATGGCTAACACTGTTTTCCCTGCCCTGGGGATCCCCTGAGACTCTGTCCAACCCAACTTGTGGGCCCACCCAAAGCTGTTAACTGTGACTTTTCCATATGAATGACTGATCTTGGCTCATGCTTCACAACTTCCTAAATCCTCTCAAACAAACAACAAGCAGCCTCACCAAGGCCCCAGCCCCATACCTCTTGTTAAGTGACCCCCAGGCCCAGCTCTAGCAAAAGCCAGCTTAGAGTCACAGCTTGGCTTTGCCTAGGAATCTCCAAGCCCAGCACAAGTAACACTCATCTTGGACTCCTTTATAGCTCATGCAGGGTGGCTCTAGGCAGAACACAGGTTTCCCACCTTGTGTTCTGCCCCACTCGGGAAACCCCAGAGTCTGTGCATCCAGTGGACAGCTACAGACCACGTCTGAGCACCACAACCCTACCCCCTGCACAGTGGATCCTCCATAGAGGGATGGAGAGGTTGGTATTCAGTGGACAGAGCCAGTCCTTGCAGCTGACTTCCCAATGTGAGGGTAAATCCCTCACATTGACCTGCCAACAGCAATCAGGAGAAGCAACTACAAGAGAAGGGTATACTCAGCCCATACAAAGTGTGCACCTGAAGTACCCAGCTTGGGTGAAAGGGGAGGCTGTGCCACTGAACCCTACAGGGCACTTACTACATTAGGCCATGCTACCAAGACAGGGAGTTATAGCAGCTCTACCTAATACATAGAAACAAACACAGGGAGGCTGCCAAAACGAGGAGACAAAGAAGCATGGCCCAAATGAAAGAATAGAACAAAACTCAAGGAAAGTAACTAAATAAAGTAGAGTTAAGCAATCTATCAGATGCAGAGTTCAAAACACAGGTTATAAGGATGCTCAAGGAACTTAGTGAGGACCTCAATGACATAAAAAAGATACAATCAGAAATGAAGGATACACTAATTGAAATAAAGAATAATTTACAGGGAAACAACAGTAGAGTGGATGAAGCCTAGAATCAAATCAGTGATTTGGAACATAAGAAAGCAAAAAACAACCAATCAGAACAACAAGAAGAAAAATGAATCTGAACAATGGGGATAATGTAAGCAGCCTCTGGGACAACTGTAAGTGTTCCAGCATTCACACCATAGGGGTGCCAGAAGGAGAAGAGAAAGAGCAGGAAATTGGAAAACTAATGAAAGAAAACTCCCCTAATTCGGTGAAGGAAATAGATGTGCAAGTCCAGGAAGCACAGAGTCCCAAACAAGATGAATGCAAAGAGGCCCACATCAAGGCACATCATAATTAAAATGCCAACGGTTAAAAATAAAGAGAATTTTAAAAGCAGCACAAGAAAAGCAGTTAGTTGCCCACGGGGGAGTTCCCATAAGTCTGTCAACTGATTTCTCAAAAGAAATTTTGCAGGCTAGAAGGGATTGACAAGAAATATTCAAAGTCATGACAAGCAGGGACCTACAGCCAAGATTGTTCTACCCAGCAAAGATGTCATTTAGAATGCAAGGGCAGCTAAAGAGCTTCCCAGAGAAGAGAAACTAAAGGAGTTCATCATCGGCAAACCATTATTATATAAAATGTTAAAGGGACTTATATAAGAGAAAGAAGATCAAAACTATGAACAATAAAATGTCAATAAATATACATCTATCAATAATTGATTCTAAAAAACAAACAAAGAAAATAAGAACAGAGACATAATCATGGATATGGGGAGCATTTAGATGGTTTCCAGATGGGAGGAGTTGTCGGGGAATGGGTGAAGAGGTGAGGAGATTAAGAAGTACAAATGGGCCCTGGCTGGCATAGCTCAGTGGATTGAGTGCGGGCTGAGAACCAAAGCATCGCAGGTTCAATTCCCAGTCAGGGCACATGCCTGGGTTGCAGGCCATGGCCCCCCAGCAACCGCACATTGATGTTTCTCTCTCTCTCTCTCTCTCTCTCTCTCTCTCTCTCTCTCGCTCTCTCTCTCTCTCTCTCTCTCTCTCTCTCTCTCTCTCCCTCCCTTCCCTCTCTAAAAATAAATAAATAAAATCTTAAAATAAAAAAAGAAGTACAAATGGGTAGTTCCAGAATAGCCATGGGGGATGTAAAGTACAGTATAGGAAATGGAGTAGCTGAAGAACTTATATGCATGACCCATGGCTATGAACAATGGTGTGAGGATGGCCTGAGGGAGTGGGGGTTGCTGGGTGGAAGGGAGGTAAAGGGGAAAAATTGGGGCAATTGTACTAGAATAATCCATAAAATATAATTTGAAAAAGACCTCATGGACATGAATAGCAGTGTGGTGATTCCTGGGAGGAGGTGGCATAAAGTAACTAAATGGTAATGGGAAAAGAAAGAATGAACATTATATATTTAATAAAAGACAAAACTATATATGATCACACACACACAAAAAGGATTGATTGATGTAATCAGCAATCTGCAACATGAAATGGGGATTTCCTGAATTTCACCCAGACTTCTCCTTTTCCTGTCTGAATATCATGTTATTACTGACTGGCTCCTTCCTCTTTTTGAAAGGCTCTTTTGGGAGTCTTTCCCTTTACCTATGACTTGATGTATCAAATCATGAGTTAAATTCTGTGCTCATTTTATTTGCTTGTTCACATGAAGAATGGTGATTCAACAGTGTGAAAAAATGAATATTCAAGTGACAAGAAATCTGAATTTGTGAAACTATGTCTGAAGTTAACGGTTTAAGTATATTTTTACTGAAATGGATGATGCTAAACAAATTGTCTTTTCTTTTTTGTCTCCCATAATCATTTTAAAACTTACTCAGTGGAGGGAAGTTCCCCCAGCTCCTGTGACAAACTTCAGACATGACTTTGAGTTTCTCTCTTAATAAAAAGTTATCTAATGCAGGTAAGAAAGCAGCATGTGGTGAGTGATGGTGGGTTTGCTTCTTCCTTCTTGCTTTGGGCCTCATCTTCCCTTGCTAATAGCCTTCTGACAAGAGTGAAGAGAGGTCAGCAGAGCAGGAAAGCTCTCAACTGACAGACTTGTACATGTCTTGATTCTCCCTCAGTCTGGAAGATTTTCTCTTCTGAAAGACACTCCCAACCCCCACTGTTGGGAACCACTCACCTGGCTCTCCTTGAGCTGCTGCAGACCCAGGAAGACCTGTCTGGTCTGTTCTGTGGAGGCTCTAGTGGCAGTCCAGGAAAATCCTTTAAGTGGTACTTACGAGGACCAAATGATAGCTCCCTTACAGGCAGCACCATCAGTGACCCCTGGAAGAAATTTGTGATCCTTTTTCCCAACAAACTTTGAGAGAGCAGATCATCCAAAGTTTTGGGGGGGTTTTGTCTACCATTTGGTATCTCAGGATATTTTTTACAAAGGAGTCAACCCTGCTCAATTTTTCCAACTGTTAGTGACATACATTGAGCTCTATATTCCTGTCTGTAAGTTTCCCATGAAATCAGTTCACATCTACAGCTTTGTTAAGTCAATTCTTAAAAGCATCCCAGGAAAGTCCAAGGCCACATTATGACTTTTGTGGGCCTTGGGCATTTTTGCCTTAATGGGCCCTTTCTCCAAAAAGAAATCATATTAAAAATTGTATTTTATGACTGCATTGGCATAAGGAAGAATATAATCCAAACTGCATTATGTTCATTTTTTATTCTAATTTAAGCAGAAATGAAAACATCTTTATGGTTTCTAGGTTCTGTGCCTCCTGGGCTGAAGCCAACCCTGATTGGACCTCCACAGATGTAAACAGTATATCAAACAAGTGAAACTCACACAGATGCTGTAACAACACATTATTTTTGTTTTTCTCCTACTAGCAATTTATTGAGCACCTACCAAGTACTAGACCCTGCAAGTAATAAACACAACAGACACCTGATATTTTCAACATTTGAACATATTAAGTCAAATAGGTAGTGTAAAGGTATTGAAAATAATAACATCTCACTGGTGATTTTAAAGAAAAGAGAGGGAGAAAGAAAAAGAAATCACAAATGCTTGAACTCATTTATGTGGTAAGTTATTCTTTTCTCAGCCAAGCCCCATATGGGGTAACATGGACTGTGTTTGGTTTGGTAAGGGGTAGCTAGGTTTCCCTTTCACATTAATAATGAGAACGGCCAGGTCTTGGTGGACTTGGATGGGGGAGCTACCTAGTTTGGATCGCTGCAGCATCTGTATACTTTGGCCAGGTTTGCTAGATTCCATGTTTCTAGATTCAATTTCTTCAATAGTAAATAAGACTTAGAAGAGGTGGGCTCTAATATCCCTGTGTTCTATAACAATTAAAAAAGCAGGTAAAAAAGTGTATTTTAAATATTGATCAGTCTGATTAAATCCACTAAGTGGTAATGGACTAAATATTATTTCTTGAAACAACAAAACAGCTCATCCATTCAATAACTGTTTGTTGAATGTCTACTCAACACAAGGACTGTACTAGGTATTGGAGTTATAGGAGTGAATGCAGAAGACTATGGTCCAAGCCCATGTGGAATGTGAGAGTCTAGAAATC
The DNA here is from genome assembly GCF_019186645.2 of Phyllostomus hastatus. Lineage (NCBI taxonomy): Eukaryota > Metazoa > Chordata > Mammalia > Chiroptera > Phyllostomidae > Phyllostomus > Phyllostomus hastatus. Next base: position 8,269 of record NW_025333856.1, read on the forward strand.
CAGAGCTTTCTACATACTAGTGTACTGAATGCTATGGAAGCAAAGATTTTTATTACTGACTAGAAAATAAAAATTTTCCCTATATTGTCTGTTAGGATAAAAAAGGAGAGTTTTTAACATAAAGCACAAATATCAGTTTAAAAATACCATTAGAAACTAAAATGACACTATACACTGCATACTTACACATTTAAATTATATCTATGGGTTTGACTGGCTCTTATGTCTTCCTTCTAGGAAGAAATTTATTTGGTCTATAAGCCAATTATGTGCCTTACACTCTACTGAATTTTAAGCTTTTCTATTATCTTCCACTGGAGAACAATGGCTACTCTCACAGGGAAGAACTGAGTTTCATGTTGAATGTCTAAATGCCATTTACATAAAACATCACAAAAAATACTAAACCCTATTTAGCATTTAGTTCTGGTAACACACTAAAAAATATATGCTCTAATCACATGTAGAAACAGAACAACAGAGTCTGAAACTTAGGTTTAAAGACAGAAAGATAACATGTAAAAACAGTGTGACTTGGGGTAAGTTAAAATCTCTTTGTATTAGTTACTTTGTCTGGAAGATTAGAATGTACTAACAGCATGCACACCTCTTTTGTTTGAAGATGTGGCAGTTTTAAAAGGTGGCCCACCAATTTTTTGACACTTCTGTCATCAAGGAGTAGAGCTGTCTGCAGCCCAAAACTTTCAGAACAGCCCAGTTCTTCCATTTGTAATTCTTGCCTAGCCACTGTTTGGGTTTTCAACCTCTGATCTGATCCACCTTTCTTATCATACCAAAGAAGAAGAAGACCCAGAGAAATTTTGCTTGTGTCAGAACAACCTGCCTTGGATCAGGTCTTTTGAACTTGAGCCCAACATAGGTGTCATTGGAGTCACACTAGTCTCTGTAACTAAACTCATCAATCTAGGTCATTCATAGTCAATCTAGTTTGGTGCTTCCCTAGATGTACTTGGGCCCACTGGACACCTGGGCTTGGCTGGACAGCCACTGCCTCTGTAAATTGGTGACTGCCTCCATCTTCCTTGAGGTAAGGACTAGATTTTGACATGGCTTCTATCACACTTGCCGTGGAGGGAACCATTGTACCCAGTCCACCTGAGTGGACCCACATCCCTATCACTGTGGGACCTAGATGACAACCCACCCTGTGAGATACAAGATCTGCCTTCCCCTTCAGCTCCTAGAAGTGTCAAGTACCACAACCCAGAAGTACAAATGAGTTAATGCCCTCCAGTGCAAACTTTGACCAGAGACAAAGAAAGAAGCCACTAGGTAACTTCCCCATCTTTCCTTTCCCCACTGTCTCCCAACCACACCACTCCTAATAACAAAGATTCTATCCCTCAAGAAAGGTCTTGCATGACTAAGCAAACAGCTGTGTTTTCTGGTAAAGCTGTGGCCAGTGTGATCGTGTATCACTTTGTACTTGCTTTCCCTCCCTTACTTCCTTTTCCACAACCTCCCCTTTCTTGAATTATAGACCTGAATATAGCACTAGCATGCAAATTTTGCCTCAGGCTTAGCTTTCTAGAGAACTCAGGATAAGTCACCATTACTGTAAAATGTTCACAGAGCCCTAACTGGTGTGGTTAAGTGGATTGAGCTCCAGCTTGTGAACTAGAGTCATGGGTTTGATTCCCAGTGTAGGGCACTGGGTTTCAGGCCAGGCCTCCCAGTAGGGGGCAGGCAAGAGGCAACCACACATTGATGGTTCTCTCCTTCTTTTTCTCCCTTCCCCTCTCTAAAAATAAATGAATAAAATATTTTTTTAAAAATTAAAAAGATAGGATGTAAATGGATTTTTTTTTTACTTCAAGAAACAACTTTTCAAAAACATAAATTGTAATGGTAAATTTCTGAATTGGAATCAGACATCCTGAGTTCTTAATTTGGGATCTACCATCAACAATGTATAATAGCAAATGATCATTTAATGAAGTTGGCCCACAGTTTCCCCATCTAAAAAGAGGAAGGGAACATTGTAAGTTATCATTATCCAACATTTTTCACATGACAGCATAAACAAAAGTTTTATTTGTGTAGTACTTTGGAACACCTGGTTCATGGCCAGAAGTGATGGGCTTATGGATTCTGTCTCTTCAGGCTCTCAGGGCTGAAGGATCAACATCTTAGCATATCTGCAATAGTCATGCACCAGAATGCTATGGCAGGGATCAAAAGTGAGATTCTCAAAGTATTTGATGGCAATACCCAGTAAGAACTTTATCTTTACATTGTTATTAATACAACCATATACAATTAAAGCAGTGGAACTCAACCAGGGGTGAGTTTGCCCTCTAGAGAACTTTGGCAATGCCTGCAGTGATTTTTGTTTACCAAAAATTGGGGAGGGGGGCATGCAACTATCATATAGTGGGTAAAAACTAAGTTGGTCTGCAATAACAAAGTACTACAATGCAGGCTGAATGGTTTGAACAACAGAAATTTATTTTTTTCACAGTTCTGGAAGCTAGAAATTCAAGATCAAGGTGTCAGCAGAGTTCGTTTTTTCTGAGGTCTTGCTTTGACTTGTTGTGTCCATGTTCTTCCTGTATCTTCTCAAGATCTTCCCTCTGTGTGTCTGTATCTTAATCTCCTCTTCTTATAAGCACACCAGTTTTATTGGATTACAGCCCATTATAATGACTTCATTCTACCATAATTGTAGTTTTAAAGATCCTTTCTTCAAATACAGTCATATTCTGAGGCACTAAAGGTTAGGACTTCAACATATAATATCAGAGGTGGGAAGGACATAATTCAGATTATAACACCAAGGATGCTTCTAAACATCCTACAATGCACAGGACAGCATCCTCCTCTGCAAACATACACTCAATAAAGTATTATGTGGCCCAAAATTTCAACAATGGCAAGAGCCTGTTGTAGAACCATGGTCTAGCACATGATAGGTGCTCAATAAATTTTTACTGAATGATGAATGTGTAACAAAAATATATACCAATGTTTGATTAAATGACACCCCTACTACATATAATACAGTCTGATATTTTTCTTCTTTATTTTTAATATTTATTACAACTACTACTTTGGTATTTAAAATCTTGTAGTCCCATATTTTTTAAAAATGTGATATATAGAATACTGCTGTAAGTCATTGAACTGGTTTTTAACAGAATGATTAAAATTTATTCATCAATTTTTTTTTATTTTTAATGTTTTATTGTTTATGCTAGCACAGTTGTCCCAACTTTTCCCCCTTTCATCTCCACCCCCACCCAGCCTGCCACCCCACATCCACAGTTAATCCTCACACTGTTGTCTATGTCCATGGGTCCTTCTTATGTTCTTTAACTAATATCCCTTCACCTTCTTTCAATCAGTCTCCATGTCTCTGTCCCATCTTGTAACTGCCAGTCTACACCATGATTCTGTGCTTCTGGTTCTATTTTGCTCATTAGTTTACTTTGTTCATTAGATTCCACTTATGAGTGAGATCATATGGTATTTGCCTTTCACTGACTGGCTTATTCCCCTTAGCATAATAGTCTGCAGTTCCATCCACATAGTCACAAAGGTAGAAATTCCTTCTTTTTTCCTGCTACATAGTATTCCACTGTGTAAATTTACCATTGCTATTTTATCAACTCATCCACTAATGGGCACTTGGGCTATTTCCATATCTTGGCTATTGTAAATAGCCAAGCTATGGATGCATAAATACTTCTCTCTCTCTCTCCCGGGGTGCATAAATACTTCTGAATTGGTGTTTTGGGATTCTTATGGTATAGTCTCAGCAGTGGAATTCCTCAGCAAAAGGGAAGTTCAATTATTAATTTTTTGAGGAAATTCAATTTGGTTTTCCACAGTGGCTGCACTAGTCTGCATTTCCACAAACAATGGACTGTGGTTGCATTTTCTGCACAACCTCACCAGCACTTGTTGTTTATTGTCTTATTAATGAGAGCCATTTTGGTAGGTGTGAAGTGATAACTCATTGTAGTTTTAATCTGAATCTATTTGACTGCTAGTATTGTTCAGCATTATTTCATATGCCTATGGGCCATCTGTATGTCCTCCTTGGATGTGTCTATTTAGGTATTTTGATAAATTATTATTTTCAAATTATATTTTATGGATTATTCTAGTACAATTGCCCCAATTTTTCCCCTTTACCTCCCTTCCACCCAGCAACCCCCACTCCCTCAGGCCATCCTCACACCATTGTTCATAGCCATGGGTCATGCATATAAGTTCTTCAGCTACTCCATTTCCTATACTGTACTTTACATCCCCATGGCTATTCTGGAACTACCCATTTGTACTTCTTTTTTTATTTTAAGATTTTATTTATTTATTTTTTAGAGAGGGAAGGGAGGGGAGAGAGAGAGAGAGAGAGAGAGAGAGAAACATCAATGTGCGGTTGCTGGGGGGCCATGGCCTGCAACCCAGGCATGTGCCCTGACTGGGAATTGAACCTGCGATGCTTTGGTTCTCAGCCCGCACTCAATCCACTGAGCTATGCCAGCCAGGGCCCATTTGTACTTCTTAATCTCCTCACCTCTTCACCCATTCCCCGACAACTCCTCCCATCTGGAAACCATCTAAATGCTCCCCATATCCATGATTATGTCTCTGTTCTTATTTTCTTTGTTTGTTTTTTAGAATCAATTATTGATAGATGTATATTTATTGACATTTTATTGTTCATAGTTTTGATCTTCTTTCTCTTATATAAGTCCCTTTAACATTTTATATAATAATGGTTTGCCGATGATGAACTCCTTTAGTTTCTCTTCTCTGGGAAGCTCTTTAGCTGCCCTTGCATTCTAAATGACATCTTTGCTGGGTAGAGCAATCTTGGCTGTAGGTCCCTGCTTGTCATGACTTTGAATATTTCTTGCCAATCCCTTCTAGCCTGCAAAATTTCTTTTGAGAAATCAGTTGACAGACTTATGGGAACTCCCCCGTGGGCAACTAACTGCTTTTCTTGTGCTGCTTTTAAAATTCTCTCTTTATTTTTAACCGTTGGCATTTTAATTATGATGTGCCTTGATGTGGGCCTCTTTGCATTCATCTTGTTTGGGACTCTGTGCTTCCTGGACTTGCACATCTATTTCCTTCACCGAATTAGGGGAGTTTTCTTTCATTAGTTTTCCAATTTCCTGCTCTTTCTCTTCTTCTGGCACCCCTATGGTGTGAATGCTGGAACACTTACAGTTGTCCCAGAGGCTGCTTACATTATCCCCATTGTTCAGATTCATTTTTCTTCTTGTTGTTCTGATTGGTTGTTTTTTGCTTTCTTATGTTCCAAATCACTGATTTGATTCTAGGCTTCATCCACTCTACTGTTGTTTCCCTGTAAATTATTCTTTATTTCAATTAGTGTATCCTTCATTTCTGATTGTATCTTTTTTATGTCATTGAGGTCCTCACTAAGTTCCTTGAGCATCCTTATAACCTGTGTTTTGAACTCTGCATCTGATAGATTGCTTAACTCTACTTTATTTAGTTACTTTCCTTGAGTTTTGTTCTATTCTTTCATTTGGGCCATGCTTCTTTGTCTCCTCGTTTTGGCAGCCTCCCTGTGTTTGTTTCTATGTATTAGGTAGAGCTGCTATAACTCCCTGTCTTGGTAGCATGGCCTAATGTAGTAAGTGCCCTGTAGGGTTCAGTGGCACAGCCTCCCCTTTCACCCAAGCTGGGTACTTCAGGTGCACACTTTGTATGGGCTGAGTATACCCTTCTCTTGTAGTTGCTTCTCCTGATTGCTGTTGGCAGGTCAATGTGAGGGATTTACCCTCACATTGGGAAGTCAGCTGCAAGGACTGGCTCTGTCCACTGAATACCAACCTCTCCATCCCTCTATGGAGGATCCACTGTGCAGGGGGTAGGGTTGTGGTGCTCAGACGTGGTCTGTAGCTGTCCACTGGATGCACAGACTCTGGGGTTTCCCGAGTGGGGCAGAACACAAGGTGGGAAACCTGTGTTCTGCCTAGAGCCACCCTGCATGAGCTATAAAGGAGTCCAAGATGAGTGTTACTTGTGCTGGGCTTGGAGATTCCTAGGCAAAGCCAAGCTGTGACTCTAAGCTGGCTTTTGCTAGAGCTGGGCCTGGGGTCACTTAACAAGAGGTATGGGGGCTGGGGCCTTGGTGAGGCTGCTTGTTGTTTGTTTGAGAGGATTTAGGAAGTTGTGAAGCATGAGCCAAGATCAGTCATTCATATGGAAAAGTCACAGTTAACAGCTTTGGGTGGGCCCACAAGTTGGGTTGGACAGAGTCTCAGGGGATCCCCAGGGCAGGGAAAACAGTGTTAGCCATGTTGATGGTGTCTCAGGTATGGCACAAGCCTGCCAGCTCCATGGCTCTGTGGAGGTAGAGCTCAGCAAAGGGACAATGGCCTCTGCCTACCTTTCTGTCTGGGAGAAAACTGTCCTCCAGCTCCCACCTTGATGCCAGATAATTCAGTTCCTCCCTGTATGCTACTGGTGCCATTCAAGCTGCTACCCCAGTGCTGGATCTCAGGGGGAGTGAAGCTGAGTAAGTCTGTGTATTGGTTCTGCAAGGGGAACTGCTTGGGACTCCAGAAGTTTCTTCCACTGACACAATCCCCACTGGTTTGTGCAGCTAGAAGTTAAGGGGACTTATCTTTCTGGCACTGGAATCCTGGGCTAGGGGTCCTGGTGTGGGGCTGGGACTCCTCACTCCTGAGATATCCCTCCCAAGCTTTTATTCACCACATGTGGATGTGGGAGCAGCCCGTTCCACATCTCCACCCCCTCCTATCAGTCTGGATGTGGTTTCTTTAATTCCATGGTTGTCCGACCTCCATTTGACTTGAAATATGACAGTTCTGAGTGATGGCTGTTCTATCGTTTAGTTGTGACTTTAATGTGATTGTATGAGGAGGCGAGCCTTTTTGATCTATGCTGTCATCTTGACTGGGTGTCGCAAGATTATTTTTTTAAAGGACATGTTAGGAAGGCAATGCAGTTGTTCAAATGATGGTGCAGTTTTGAAAATAGTCAAGATTTTCTTTGAGGGGCTAGAAATTGTTCTCTCAGAGGTTTAGTACAATCATGTTATGTTACATCACAATGTTTTATTGTAAACTTATTACCTAAATTTGGCAATTTCCTGATTCCCATACTTGACTGTAAAGGGTCTTTAGCTGCTATTAAAATTTAAATTCACACTCAAATGGGTATTATTGGCATCTATTAGGAAATTCAAAAGAATATGCCGTAAACTCTTAAAGGAATTCCCCAAAGAAGGCTAACTAAATATTTTGTGTGTATTAGAATAACTATAATATGCCTTTGAAGAGAACCATTCATATCTGCATATGTGAATTCTATTGACATGTATGCCCAATGCAAGGACATATGAAAATACGGGACTGTCAAATTCTTCAAATCATATGTCCATGCTGACACATTTTTAGGAAAGTTTTTTGTATCTTTGTGGTGAGAAAAGTACCTGGCCATTTTTACTGAAATGATGGGAAGAGGGGAATTTTCCTCAAAGGCTCATTGCAACACTCTTTGTCACTGAAAAAGAAACCAAATAAATTTGCTTTGGCTTCTTTATGCTAAACTGAGAAGATAACAAGACACATTTTCATTCTTTACACTAAAATTATCAAAATAAATGCTAAATAAATGTAGTTATAATGCAGTTTAATGGATCACCAAATTACATAAGGATGAAAAGAATATTTTGTTATATATTATAAAATTAATATATGATCTTTGTTTAAAATAAATCTTGCTAAAATGGTATAAAATGAAGTCTTTGTCTCTGGGGGAAATCACTGTTAAATGTTTCTTTTATATCTTTGGAACACTTAGAACATATAACATCTTTATGAAAATGGAATGCACACTATCAAATCATTCTTTCCCTTGCCTTTTTAATTTACAGTTTATGTTGTATATCTCCCACATGGGAGCATATTTACTTGCCTCATTGTTTTCTATAGATACATATTATTCCTTGGTATGTGAATGGAGAGACAATCTCATTCTACTAACTCAGGTAAGGAAGATGTTCAATTATCCTTGTTTTCTGTAATTCAACTTAATCTTATCTCAGGATTCTATTCCCTTCAGTGGTTGAAGCTCAATTTGTTTTTAATTCAGGGTTTTCCTGTGTGGGATTTATCTGAATTCGACTAAACTTAATAGGACAGAAGTTGTGGGGCATGAGTGTGGCATCTTGTCCTTGGCTGTATTTCCATGCTGACTGTTGCTGAGATGTGGATTGTCCCATCTAGTCCTCGGTCACTGCTCCTTGGAGATCTTTGCTGATCACCCCACTCCAGCCCCTGCAGATTTTTTGATTTTCCCTGATGTGTCTATGTCACTCTCAGACACAGGGATTACTCTGCCAGTGCTTGCTGGACTTTGGGAATATCTTACAAGCTCTCTCAGCCTCATGTTTTTGTTCCATCTTGTAGCTATTCCTCCTCTACTCTTTTAGTACAATGTACAGTACTGCCATAATGGAGGGGAGAGCCATGTTTCCATTCACTTAGAGACATCAACCTAAGAAGCAAGTTTTTTTTTGTCTTACACGTAGCTAAATAAAATATATTATGTGGCTTTTTTTACTCCGCATCCTTGGATTCACCCTTAAAAAGAAGGCTCCTTTCTAGTGCACATACATGCTCCCCTTCTAGGTCCTTCCCTTTTCTCAAGCCAGGGCATTTTCATACAGAAGGAAGATAGATAAGTTTCTCTTATTCAGTGCACGAGCTTCTAAATATCAGGGTCTAGGCTTTGAAACTCAAAAGCCAACTTTCTCTACTAATTTGTCCTTTGCATGGTGCTATGCCATTTGTCTTCTGAAGCAAGGCATGTAATACACTAGATGAAAAAGAAATGCAAGCAATACTCCCAAAAACATAACCCCAGAATATTTTGTAATATTTGATAATATTACAAAATTTTATCTCATCACATGTGTATATGTCCCATTTATGATTCTTTATAATTAGTCATTTAAGTTTTCCATTTATGTTGTTACCACTGTAATAAATATCCTTGCCTATATAACTTAAAAATTTATGTAAGAATATGATAAAAACTGTAGCATTGGAATTTCCAGGAAAAAGAGTAAGGACAAGGATATGTTACATATTGATAGATATCACTACATTTTCCCTTTAAAAAGCTTACAATACCACAACCTTGTGTAAAAGTTCCTGTTTCTCCATATCTTCATCCACTAGGGTTTTATCACATATTTAAATGTTTTTCAATCTGATAGCTGCAAGTGTCATCTCTTGTCTTTTCTGTGTCTTATGTTTTAATTGAGATTTTTTAATTAAAGATATTTTCCATGCTTTTAATTAAAACGGAGATTAAACATACTCTCAGAGATGTTCTAGGTTTTCACATCTTGTGTTACCTGAATTGCTTAATGACACATGTCAATGAAAAGATTGCATTAAATTATTATAAAGTGGTTTAAAAAGAATTTACAAAAGTTATATATTTGTTTATTTCTTTTTGTTTTGGGAGGCAGATTATATGGAATTCAAGGCAACTATTTCCCAGTCCTAACTCATTTGACAAAAACTTTGTAATTATTATAGAAGATTGGGAACAAAACAAAACTAAAGATAAAAAACTGAGTTACCAATATGGAGCTAATAATTATGTTTTAAGAATATTAAACTATCTTACAAATAGAGATCTAGTTCTCATCAAAATGGCATTTGTTCCAATGGTCATATACATGATCGTAGCTATGAGAGATAGCTAATGAAATCAGCAGTGTTCCTTAAGCATGTGTAATTACGCAAAGATTTCTTTTTTTTATTTTAATCATTGTTCAAATAGAGTTTTCTCCTTTTTACTCCCAATTGAGTCCCTCCTCCCACCCTCCCCACTTCCCTCCCATTACCACCCTCCCCTTAGTTTATGACCATGTATCCTTTAAATTTGTTCCTGTGAACCCTTCCCACTGTCCCCTTAAATTCCCTCTTCTCTCCCCTCCGGTCACTGTCAGTCTGTCCTCTATTTCAGTGTCTTTGGTTATATTTTGCTTGTTTCTTTGTTTTGTTATTTAGCTTCCTGTTAAAGGT